>NC_051451.1:769469-771270 GCF_001649575.2 Kryptolebias marmoratus | reverse complement strand
CCGGACCACACTAGAACTGGTCCAGCTCCAAAACTACAACACCTCACTGGTATTTGATAAAAAGGTGAAATCTCTGCTAAAATCTTGTGTTTTGAATCAACATTCATATAAACTAATTCATGTCATTTCAGTGAGTCATCATAGTTGTGCCCTGAGTCCTCTGTTGCTTCAGATGAGGCTGATCCCCATGGATTTACAAAAACACACAAATACATGTCATATACACATTCAAGCCACTTGTTTTAAATAAATGCTTCTATTTTAATTAAGTTTTGGTCTTCAATGTAACTGATGTGCGGAGGGGATAATGAGTGGTTGACCTCAGTAGTTTTTAAATCTGGCTACGGCTCTGTTTTTGGGCCCTTTTCCCACAGGCTTGACTTAGCCCTACTTGGGTCGACCCACTGTGAATTCAGAGTTTTTCCATTGGGTGGTCCCACCCATTTTCAGCTAGCGTTTTAGAACCTACTCAGCTGAGATTCTAAGCAAGTCGAGTTGAGCTGAAGATTTGATATCATTAGACTGCAGGCCAGAAAGCAACATCAATCATGAGAGTGTCTCCTTCACAAGAAACCCACCATTTTCAAACCTCTTCACAGTAGCATTTGTTTTTTTGTTTTTTACTTTAAAATTATATATATAACACATGCCCGTAGCCAGGATTTTGAGTGTTTGTTTTTTTTTTGTTTTGTTTTTAGGAAGAGTGGACCTTTTCAGCCAGGGGAATGATAGCTGCTTAGACAACACTGTGGTGGGGCATCCTGAGGGACGAAGCCTTCCTATAACTCCAGCAGTTTATGGTTTCAGAAGGTCAAAAACTGTAATTCTGATGTACATGGTCTGGTGAAAAGTTATCACAGGAAACTTTTAAGTTATGTATAGTTCAGTGTTAAATGTTAATTCATTGAAAAACATAAGAATTAATCAGACTGCCTACATTTACTCCTTTCTACAGTACAATCTTTCAGCTACATATTTTTTGACATAGCATTCTTATTTTTTCTGTCCGAACAATTGCAATCTTGAGCACTTAAAATTTTAGAAACCTGAGACTTTACTCTAAAATTAATCATACATTAAGTTCTAGCACTACTTTAATCAGAAATATATTCCTGCACTACTTCAAAAATCTATTAACACACAAGTTTTTTAAACAGATCTAGTTTTGCAAAACTAGACACAAAGGTAACATATTTAATTATACATCATAATAATTCTAGTCTTGTCCACCATGTCATGTCTCAATCTGCAGAAAGAAGAGAGCCCAGTTACATCCTCCTTCAGTGTTTCTTTGCAAACACATCAACCAGCTGTAGTTCCCTTGCCAGGCCACTAGTTGGCACTTTCACTCTCATGTGCGCAGACACCAGTTTCTCCAGCATATAAACAGTTCCATCTAAAATGGTGAATACATGGACCCTTTTCCGGCTCAAGACAATGGCCTCGGATTTGGAGGCACTGATCCTCATCCCGGCCGTTTCACACTCGGCTGCGAACCGGTCCAGTGAGAGCTGTAGATCACGGTCTGATAAAGCCAATAGGACCACATCATCTGCAAAAATCAGAGATGCGATCCTAAGGCCACCAAAACGGATCCCCTCAACACCTTGGCTGCACCTAGAAATTCTGTCCATAAACGTTATGAACAGAATCGGTGACAAAGGGCAACCTTGGCGGAGTCCAACTCTCACCGGAAACGAGTCCGACTTACTGCCGGCAATGCTGACCAAGCTCTGACACCGGTCATATAAGGACCTAACAGCCCGTATCAAAGGGCCTGGTACCCCATACTCCCGGAGCA
>NC_051451.1:744645-767929 GCF_001649575.2 Kryptolebias marmoratus | reverse complement strand
CCCCCAGTAGAACAAGGGAGTCTCCAGGAGGGGCACCCTCCAGTAACCCTTCCAAGGACTCCAAAAAGGGTGGGTATTCTGAACTCCTGTTGGGCGCATAAGCGCAAACAACAGTCAGGACCCGTCCCCCCACACGTAGGGGGAGGGAGGCTACCCTCTCGTTCACCGGGGTAAACCCCAACATACAGGCACCAAGATGGGGGGCAACAAGTATGCCAAATCCTGCTTGGCGCCTCTCACTGTGGGCAACTCCAGAGTGAAAGAGTGTCCAACCCCTCTCAAGGAGACTGGTTCCAGAGCCAGAGCCGTGTGTTGAGGTAAGCCCGACTATTTCTAGCCGGAACCTCTCAACCTCACACACCAGCTCAGGCTCCTTCCCCACCAGAGAGGTGACATTCCACGTCCCGAGAGCCAGCTTCTGTAGCCGAGGATCAGACCGTCAAGGTCCCCGCCTTCGGCCACTACCCATCCCAAAAATCTATAATTTCTCAATATAAGACAATCTTTGTCTAAAACTCTGAAATACAAGGTGGTGGGCTCTAAATTGTTATTTATGTGTGTATTTCTTTGTTTATTTATTTATTGTGATCAACACAGAAGTACTTGTCATATTAAATTCTAAACACATGGAGCTGCAGCAGAACTTGTAATTGAGTAGTTACCCTATTTAGCTTTACAAGCAGAAACCAGGCCATGCATGGTCTCATAAGTGTGTGTTTGGCTGTTTGTGTGTGAGACATTCTGAGGCCTGACATTGATTCTCCTCACTTCAGACTTCCAGATGTGGTTGATTTAAACCAGCACCTGGCAGGTTTTTTCAATAAACACACACATATAACACAGGTTCTTGGAAGAATGCTGCTCATTGCATCCTCTTTCTGCACTGCAAATTAATACCATGTGTGTCTCTGTTTGTGGATGAGTGGGTGTATGTGTGAATTAATCCCCTGCTTGACTTCCTTCAGTTGATTCCACTCATGCGTTGCTAAATGGAAGCATTAAGCGTTCAGGTAATTTGAATCGTAGATTAGATGACAAGAGAAGAAAAAAACCTCACAGAAACAGATGGAGAAAGAAAGGACAGAGATCTGCTGTTGTCTCCTGAGAGTTTTTAGTATCAGGTAGAGAAAGAGAGATTGAGACAAAACTGCAGGAAGTGAAGATTATATTGGTCTGAAAGATGAAAACTTGGATCGATCAGACCCCACTCAGGTCTGCCTGGACTGAGGAAAGTGCTTGGTAGCACTTCCAGAGCTGATCCTGCATAAACCGTCTTGACACATTTTGCAAAGTGCCACCGAGCAGTCAAAGCTAATGGGCTATTTATGATTGTAAAAACACATTGTCTCTAAAGATCTTATGCTGTATATGCAGTTTAATGCTATAATAACCACCTACATGCTACTGAGTCAAGTTGATAGCAGGCATTATCTGCATCATCAACATCTGCAACCTTAATTTAAATATCTAAAAACAAAAATCACAACAACAAAACTGTTTTATTGTAATGAAGGAAATAAATCCCTAGAATAGAAGTAAGTTAAAATCCCATCATTAAAAAATGTATTGTAACTGGACTGTAATTCAGATCAAAATAGAGTTTGACCCAAATTGGTTTTAATGACACTTTGTTGGACATTTAACTGCTGTGATTAGACTGGCCAAAGGAGCCTTAAGAAATATCTTCAAGAAATCTTGTTGCTTGTGACTTGCTCGTGTAAACAAACATCACTTTTAAATTTAGTCTGTACTTTTATGCTTATACCTCTTTTATGTTAATTTTGACATTTTTGAAACCAAATTTACAAGCTGAATGAAAGTTGTCAATAAGAGATATATTCATATAAAGAAAAAAAGTTTGCTCACACAGATATTAAACAGTTCACGTGGAGAGCTGGGTGGGGGTGATTGGGCTCAGTGAACAGGACAGTCCAATTTTGTTTCACCTCCACATCACCTCAAAGTTTGATTGACTCTTTTCTTTTCAACTCAAATTGATGTACAGGAGGTCAAACTTAAATTTTCCAGCTTCAAAGTTGGTAAATCACCATGTGAACTCAGCATCAGGTCTGTTCTGTTTTAAATAAATGTCAAATGACATAAGATTTTGTAACACCTCTCATGTTGACCAACACTTTTATGAAAAACAAAATAGCACATGTAAAAAAGTCCTAAAATCTCTAAGCCAATAATGATGTTCATTACCTACAGGTTCTACAAAGACAGCAGTGATGAACAAACCTCAACAGTTTGATGTTGCTCTGGGTGTACCAAAGTACTATTTGTGCAGTGTTTGTCTCATGATTCTAGTCTTATTCTTTAAATTGAGTGATTCCATACTTTTCCTTCTACTTACTCTAAAAAAAACAATTGTGACTGACTGTAACAATTGTTTTTTTTCTTTCTTTTTGTATTGTTTCTTAACACCAGATGGTTGGAATTAAAAAATATATACAGTTTTGTGGCATGTCTGTGATTTTTTTCATTTTAAACAGTTTAACAATTGATATACACTACACTATACAGGATGAAACAACTAAAATCCTAGACTACATAAGAAGGAAAGCTTCCAGTGATGATCTGCTAAGGGAATGAATAATGAAAACCATCATTGAAAGATAAGCCCCTGCAGAACCCTCAAGCTCTCAGTACCCAAGCTTGAAGTGAAGTGGCACCATAAAGCTGGGAAGTCAGCACAGTGGATATGTCACATGACTTTGGCACAACAGGGGTTCAGGGTTTGACCCTACAAAGACGTACATGCAAGGAAATTGCTGGATGATCCAAGTCCATTTTGTTTACCCACTTCTCCCTTCTGAGTCACAGGGGGCTGGTGTCCATCTCCAGTGAAAACCAGAGTAGCCGGAGTAAACCCATGTGAGCACAGGGAGAACATGTAAACTCCACCCAGACAGGCTCTAGATCAGGAAGTCATCCTGCGACCTTCTTGTTAGGAAGTGACAGCTCTAACCACTGTGCTGCTTTCCCACCCATGATCCAAGTCAATTTTGTATAATCCAGACAATGTCATTTTTTCTGGTTTTCAATCCGACACTATTTCAGCAAAGACATCAAGGCATAGAAATGTCTCCAAACCTACATTTGTTGCATCTCTGGTTGGGTGCAGGAAACCTGCAGTTATTGTCTGGTAACCATTCATCACTATAACGCCAGAGTAAGTGACCTTTTTGTCCATCTTTTTCACTATGTACTACACAGCATTCTCAATGAAATCCCATATTATTTACCATTAACATAGAACACATTAACACAACTGATCAAGACCTATTCTGGGTAACGTGTACCTTTTACCTTTGTGTGCTGTACACTATAAAAAATACCATCCGGCTTTAATCTTCGTAATGAATCTTACCACTGTGGATGTTTTAATATGCTTCTATTTTTCTCCCTAAAAAAACAGGAGTATTGCATCAAAACACAACATGTAGGGCTCCTGTTTATCATTAAAATTGCTCCCTGCCATGAAAAAAGAAGGGTTTTATGTTTATTTCTGTGATGAAAAGCTTCTGATCAAGGTCACAAAATTATGATATGATGTCTGCAGATGTGTCTTTTTTGCTTTTGCAGTACTGATAGTGGCTTGTTGTTGAAACATTTGCCAGACCAAAACCTGTCAGCCACTGCTCCCCTCTCTGTGGACATAATTCCATGTTTACTTCTCCCAGGTTCATCTCCACTGCATGGATTGTGAAGTTCGACTTTTGATCTCTGTCAGCCCTATTTGAGCACCTGAAAACTGCACTAAAGTTGACCATTATAGTTGAATGAACACAGATTGTTCTGTGTCCTCAGTGTTTGCTTACTGGAGCAGGTCTTCCAACATGGTACTATGACTCATGTATAGAGAGGATGCAACAGCATGTTGAAGTCCCTAATGATTCTAGGGCTTAGAAAAACCAACAACCCAATCATTCTTCAGCCATCATGTTGCTATGGTCAAATAAATCTCCCTTTAGGCCAGGTGTCTGCAACCTTTGCAATCCAAAGAATAATTTCTGTCTCTTCACTCACTAAAAAAATATGCTCAGAGCTGCAAAACATTCTAGAACTGTAATCTTCAACTGGTCACCTGTGGGACACTTCTCGATCGCTTGGTGTCCTTTTCAGGCTCATGGTTGTATTGACTCCAGAGCTAGAAACTTGAAATAAAGATATCTTAACTAATTATATGCAAACATTGTTGCTAAGCCCATATTTTTAATAACTTGTAATGTATGATACGTTTGCAAAACTCTGCTTTGTTTTTTTTTTTTTTAATTTTGTTTTGTTTTGGGCGGGGGGTCCTCAGCATCTTGTCTTGGAGATATTCCAAATATTGTTTTTCTGGTGGATTTCAGAGAAAAATCATACTTTATGGCTGGAAATTAAATTTATTACTAATGTAGTACTAATGTATTAGTAGTATCATTCAGACTGGAAAACCGCTAAAACTAGTCTTTTGTGTTATGTTTATGAAAATCAAAACTCATTTCCTTGTTGTTTTTCATCAAAGCGACAAAGTGCTGCTGCAGAGGGTTCAAAGAGCCGCAAATGACCCTCGAGCCACTCTAGGCCTTCAGAACCATTAGTGCTGCCCTGGTAGTTTAAAATAAATGGCAACAAGACTGTTGCTTTAACCAATCAGATTTGAAGATGGTGACACTGTGGTATCTAGCAGGTGAAGATGTCAGTATTTTCATATCCTTTGATTGAATGGATAAAGGAGAGAGGACTTTTCCTGGAACTTGATTTTTCCGCCACTTTCAATTCAACAACTTTGAGAGGTAGCCATGGTTCACCGCAGTTTCTTGTTACAGGGAATGTCTGTTATTTGCAACTGATCAACGTAGTGTTTGGAGTCACATTTTCTCAGCTCAAAACGTATGTCAGAAAAACGATCAGACAGACTTGATTTTTTGTATTAGCTTCCATGGCAACAGAAAAGGACTTACATTAGGAACTAAAACACACAAGTGTTGCTCTGCAAGACAGAAACTGAACTCTTCTTGAAGAAAAAAAAAAACGAGGATGAATCTAGTGTTAAAAAAATCAGCAGTTTTGATGAATAAAATTTATTCACTTTTTTTTTATAATATGTTCAATCTTGGCTAATGCAGCCCTGATTATTTGTTTGAATTTTTAAGGTTCCACCTACAGATGTTTTAGCTCTCAAAACTGGAGTTGACTGTATTTTTGCTGTTTATTCGGTAAATGTGTTGGAACTGCTGCTACAAATTGTGGATGTGGTGCAGCTATAGACTCTTAATTGTTCATTGACTTGTTTTTAATTTAGTTTGCTGCTTTAGTAGGGTAATAGTTGGACTAAAATATTAAAGGCAAATGCTTGCTATTTAATGTAAGTCTGCAACAAAACACCTTGTTATCATGTTTCTTTGTAATAATGATGGTTTCTATAGCTATGGCGTCATGATTATGGTATCAAGGGGTGAATTTATTCATGTAGAACACCACTGAAGGCCCAGCTGTGTGCACGGTCTGCCAATGTTTAACAATAATGCTGTCATAAAAGTCTTCTATCTAATCATCTACAATCTAATCCACTGTTATAAAAGGGATAAAATATAAAATATACACACCGCAGGCTAAGTAAAAATACAAGATTCAGTCATGATGTGAACAGAATGCTGACAACATAAATACTCTAATACACCTTAAATCTCTCAATCTTTGCCATGAAGCACACACACACACACACACACACACACACACACACACACACACACACACACATTTATTCTCACAACAATTTATCACACTGATCAAACAGGAATTGTTTGAGAGCTGGCCGGTCATACATCAGCCTCTCTGAGCTTGTTAAAGACAAACCAAAACATGCACAAACACACAGCTGCGGACGTCCCTTTAAAATGATAAGCATGCTCAGGAAAGACACTTGTGTGCATGGTAAGAAGGAAGATTTTAAACCTTTTTCTGCCTCTCCAGGAAGCAATGCACCTGCTAAGTGGGAAGGCAGACTGGCATGGCACATTCTCCCTCTGAACTCATCACACATTGACATCTGACAGAGGCTCTTGGCAACACAATACAATTCACTTGGCAGCCCTTATGCATCATTTTGCAGCATGGAGGGTTGTAATTTACATTATTATCTCACTAACTGATGTATTAAACACTTGAAAAAAAGGTGTGTTTGGAGGGGGCTGTAAAACAGGTCTTTCAGACAGGAGTCTCTTCTTCTCATTGGATGTGGATTTTTTTACACATGTATTTTTGTTTTAAATGTATTCAATCTTTGGTCTGGTTGAGGCACTACGCTGTCTTTACAGATCTTTATTGGAACACCATGGTTTTGGGAAAACTATAACCATCAACCAGGGAAGGTTTTAGCATAAATAGTGCCCTGAGCGAGCCACTCCTTTTGTGACCCCTGGTACCAAAAACCCCTCACTCACCCAGTGCCCATCTGCAAAGCAAATGCTTCAACTACAACCAGACACCCTTCCAAGCAAAACAAAACCCTCATATTTTAGATATTACAATCCAAAAAAACATATTTTTGGTTATCTTAAATAACACTTATGGTTAATTATGATGTGACTGAGGTCTAAAACATGAGTTTTTACAAGAATTTTATATTTAGATAATTAAAATGCTCATTCTATAAGAAGAAAATACCTGTGGAAATCTGCAGCCAAAGACCCAACACACATGAATGATGTTTAGATCTCCGAAATGTTGATAGTGGATAGTGAGAATGCCATTCTGAATATCTAATCACACTATTGAAAAATAAAATGGCAACTGAAAACATTTAAGGACTTTCTATATTTATTTATTTTTTGCAAGAAGCCTACAGTTGGATTTGTAGATGTCTTCAATTTTAATTTATACTAGCAATAATGTGATTATTGCATATAAGTATAATCTCTATTCTGAATGTTATTTTGAGGAGGAGAAATGCTATTATCAATATCTCTAATAGAAATCTGCAGTGTCATATGATTATATATTAAGACAGCCGACCATACTTTGATTTCATATTTAAAAAGCTTGCCATACTATAATTTGGTTACATATTAATATGGCTGACCATGCTCTGTGTGGTTAGATTGTATATTAAAACGACATGCTACATGCAGTGCCACCTCCAATGCACAAACACACAGCGGTTGAGAAAATGTGTGAGACTCATTGTTTGCTCAGATGAATTTGTGTGCACTCATTTCACAGCATGCTCGACTATCTGATACAAATATAACTCAATAATATCTCCCCTCTGTTTGAACAGGTAATAGGCAGCAGATTTGAAAATAAAAATGAACAAAATCTCTGGAATCACACAAATTTATAACACATACCAAATTTAAAATGAATTTCTGCTCTATTTATTTATCTATTGTTTGCTGTCTTTATTTTAATGACAGGTGACTGCATGTGTCTTGTTAAAGGAGGACCTGTCCCCTGCCCCCTCCCTCTTCCACTTCTTCCACAGCTGAGTGTGACACTTCAGCAGCAACCAGGGGTGCCTGCAAAGCACAGAGGAGCTCCAACTTCCCAAATTGACTGGCGACACAAATAAGTGATAAAAAAAACTTGTTCGGAGTGCAGACGACAGATAACTTTTTTTTTGAGTGCTGCCACCCCCACTGCGATGCTGCCCTGGGGGGTGAGCCATATCGCCCCAAATAAAAAAAAAAGCACTTGCTGCCACTGACAATATTATACATATACATACACACACTCCGTCTACTTGAAAAATCTTTCTACACCAACAAAAAGCATTTTGCTTGTGTTTTATGATGATTATCTAGTAATAAATGTTGGAAGACTGCACTGAAAAAATCAAGTGTTCAACTGTAGAGCCAAGTGGTCCTAACAAAATACATGTGGTGGTTTGGTAGAAATAATGAATTAAAGTTCAATGGTTCTAAGACAACAGTAGGGAACTGGCCAACATGTTTTCCTTTTTTGGTTTTAAAACAGCTGTTTCCATGCATAGACACCTGAACTACTCCAGAGTTTGTGCTATCAGTTGATAAATAATCCAGTTTTTACTCTTTGCCCCTACCACTCAGCCTAACGCTACCTTTTGCATATTCACCTAGTATCTTAAAAAAATATTGCCACTGTAATGTCTAGTTATTAGCGTTTACAATATGGTCTTGATTTTGACATTTAAACTATAGGATCAAAGCATTGAAAATCTTAGGGTAGGTGTGACCCTAGGAAATCATGTTCATCTTTAGCTTGAACTTATCATGTTTTCCGTTCACAGAGGATCTTCTCAATTAAATACTGATAATGTACTTAGTACAAAAAACTTAAAGGCTGTAGGTGCTTTGTGGATGTAGGATATGTGGAAATATCTGTTCTTTACTGAACTGGTAAAGACTGCTGAATGGTATGATTTTTGTACCGGCAATAATTCCACTTCTCCAGAAATCCAATATGACCAAACCCTCCTGGGTTGGGATTGTAAAAGGAATGTAATTTGTCAGAAAATACATTGAGGTAGTTTAATGATAAACAGCATTCATTACTACTACAGCTTTAAAATGTGGATTAAATTCTTTCCTCTGTGTTAATTTGACACCAGTGGGTCTGGACTACGGGTCTAACAAGATTAAAACATCAGATTATAATGTCACAAGATTTCTCGTCAAGTTAAAAACTGTCTCGCAAATCAAAAGCCAATTGTCTCGTTCAGCACTACGCAGTTGCAGTCAACCTGACTGGCTGTTGAAAAAAGCCCTGAAAAAGTCTCCAACACTTTTAATGGATTTTGTGGCAGCAGATCAGACAAGGACTAGGACTAGGACCACGCAGTCACGGCACTCAGGCCGTGTTGTGAAGGCAGCTCACCCCCACGCTTGTTCAGCCTCTGCAGCTACGTGTTGAGAGGAAGAGTGTCTGTTGTGCATCTATTTCAAACAGAACAGACTTATTACTGAGTTCAGGCGATAATTTGTTGACTTTAAAGCTGAGAAAATTAAGTTTAAACCTCTCGTTAATCCATCTGAGTAAAGAGGAAGAGAGTCAGTCAGACTGAGGCGAGATGGATGTGAAACTAATCCATACTATACTGTTCACTGAGGCCCCCCTCCTGTTTTCCACTCAAACTGTTTAATTATGTGTGTTTATCAGTGTGAGCAACTTCAGTCAGTCCTCAGAGTTTCCACAGCTCAGACTCTAAAACAAATGCCTGTCAGAACATCAGTGTCTCTCCGACTTTGTCTGTTTTCTCCTGGTGAAATTGCTTGCAGCTGTTTGAATTTTGCTAAATTGTTTTTTATTTTTTTGGTGTTTTGATGGCCTGTGGTGAAACATTTTCATTAGAAACTAGTAAAAAAGTGGTTAAAAAGGAAGACAAAAAAAATTAATTAAAGTCTTTTATTTGAAACAAATTGGTCAATTCTGTTTTGACTGATCAAAAAATAAACTGAGAAAAGTTAATTTCATATTTCTGTGTGAATATTTTGTCATATGTTGGAATCTAAGAAAAATGACAAATTTATTTATTTTTTCAAGAACAAAAAAGGAAATATGATTGGGCCTAGATCAGTGTTTTAATTTTGGCCTCCTGTGAAAAAGAGTTTGACCCTTTTAAAGTCAAAAGTCACAGAGCTTTAATAAGAAGTATGAAGGTCATGTATAGTTGAAGCAACGTACTAAGGTTTGAAGAGACTGAGGAGAATTCAGACAAAAAATACATCCGTTAGTTGAGTTTGTGGCAAAACCTTTCTTCTTAAAAATATTGTTAAAACCTTGTTTTGTCTCGTTCTGGTAATCCAGTGTCTTATTATATCTTGTGAGATGAGTGTCTTGTTACCCAGTCTTGACACAAGGACATTTGACATCCATCAACTCTACTCTGGATATAGATATATTTTTATTTAAACAGATGTTTTTTGTTTTCTTTGTTTGTCTACATTTGTAACACGAACACTAAATACCAATGTGGTGCCAGGCAGTGAGAACATACACATTAATACCATATCAAAATACAAAGAAAAATTATTCTTAATTTGTGTAAAGACCCCCCACACACACACACACACGCACACACACACGCATACACACCGCCCTCTTCCCAACCCGCTGTTTTTCTTTTTGATCCCGATTGTAAAAAAAAAATATGCTTCCTTGTCAACAGCCCTGTCTGCTGTCTCCACGGATCCACCAAAAACCAAGCTTTTAAAAATCTCTACTGTGGAAAGCATTTTAAAAGGCTTCAGCTCTTCTCATAATAAAACACTTATTTGTGCGTGGATGGGAGGAGCAAATGCAGCAGGAAATCTCCATTTGTAAAAATATTTGGAGTAAAGTAAACAGGTTATTTACTAAGAATACGTAGTAGAACATGCTCAAGAGTTGTTTTGGAGAAGTGAGGCAACAATGAGCCTGAGACACAATACAACTGAAAACTTCAATCAGTACATCCTTAGAAGATCCCAACGATTTAATGCAAATTATACAGATAACATTTTTGTTTTCTTAGTTGACAAATTCATTGTTAAAAGATAAATAAGTTTAGATCACATCTTGAAACAAACATTCTGCAGCAGGTTACCACCTAATGTATACCATTCTAAGCCTCACAATGTTTCTTGACAAATATGACATCATAGTGCCAGTCATGCTGGTAGGTGTGTGTGTGTTTGTAGGGGTGTGTGTGTGTGTGGAGGGAAGATTGTTTTGGCCTATCGTGAACATAATATTTATCATATTTATATGATAAATATAGGGTCTATATGATATACAATAAACAGTTTTTAAAAAAGCCCAAATATATAATAGTTTTGGAGGTTCCATGCACTGAGAAAAACAACTTGTTTTTATTCACACAGACACCCACATATCAGAACAAGCGCACAACCCCCATCTCCTTCTGATGGGGACAGACACAACACATATCCCCACCCCCTCCACCACCACTTGAAAAGAGTGCATTGTCACTTAGAACATTGGTCAAAATATAATAGTCCTAAAGAGACTATACATTTGTTTGTCATTTCCTAACCCTGATCCGGATTTTGTAATTTGCCACAGGCTGCTAAAGTTCTAGCCAGGAAGAGCAGGTTTGTTTCTACAGGCATCCATATGACTGAAGAAAAGCTAAGAAGGTCCAATCATTGCAGATATCATTGCCCAGGAACAATTAAACTTTGTAGGTATGTTTATGTATGAAGGACGTACTTCCTGTGCATGACTCTACTTCCTGTGCCGTTCTTGCTAAATACCTGTATTTTTTCAGCAGTGATACCTACTGATTAAGAGGAGAACTGCTGTGCGTGAAGTATAAACGGAGTCTGCACTCTCTTTCTTGGCATCATACCACACCAGTATAATCTCATCTGCACTGTTTGAATGCAGCTACCCTACAGCAGTAACTCTGTCCTTTTAAGAACTCAAACATTCAGGAAGGTTTAAAGCAGCACTCTCAAGTCCTGGGTTTGATACAGTTTATTAATTTGATCCAAAGAAGTTATTGACTCATACTTGGACTGAAACTACAGAGCGAGTCGTGCAGCAGCGTGAAACATGCCACAAATTTCCCACAGATCAGACAAAAATCAAAAGAGGCAACAAAACCTGTGGATGGCACTACAAGCCAAATCATTCAGCTCCATAATTACAACTGAGCCACAACTGGTCCACTGTGGCCCCACAGAAGAGGGGACAGAGAGATGAGAGGGGGGAGGAAGATAGATTTCATGAGTGGGAGGCTCCCCAGGTGCCCATGGGTATTGTGGTTACAATGTTGTCCTCTACATCTGTTTACAGCAGACACACAAATGCAGGGTGAGAGACAAATAGATGCAAGGAGAACTGTAGCCTGCTGCATGCTGTCATCTTAGCAAAGCCATAACTATGCATCATTATGTTCTATTCCTACCACTATTGTCCATGCAGGCACATACTTGCATATTGGCATTTCATTTCATTGTCTTCTTCTTCTTCATGTGCTGTGAAAACATCACATCAACAGAAGGTGATGGTGGTGGGGTTGAAAAACAAACAACAGGATGAAGACAAGTGAAGCAGAGAGCAAGAAGGAAGCTTGGGTTGTGTTCAGGGTGCTGAATGTTAATTAGTTTCTTTTTGTTTGTAGCCCTTGGCAAATATTTCCACTTGACTCTCTGCTGCTGATGTTCACATGTTTGCACAGATGCAGAGAACTGTCAAAGTTTTGTGTCTGCGACACCAAGTTTGACACTTGTGCCAGTTGAGATCCAAACTTGTCTTTGTGTTCCTGAGTCTGACAAGTGTCAAGTGATCTGTAAAATGTTTGTGTACTCTATGTGCATGTGCGTATCTGTGCACAGAGCTGAATATTGTTAGGCTTTGTAAAATCTTCTTTCATTGACTCAGAGTTCTGGATGCAAATAATCATGGCTCTGACAAATGATAAGAAGCCTATAAAGTTGAGGAACTGAGATTCTAAATAATATTAATTGTAAAACATAAGTAATAAAAGGGACCATGAAAAGCCCGCAAAACAGTTTGTCCGCATTGACATTTGACAGAGGCTCTTGGTAAGACATTATCTGGCAGTTATTTTGCATCATTCTTCAGTATGGAGGGTAGTTATTATGATTTCACCAACTGCTGAGCAGTCAGTCAAACCGTAGCTGCGAATCTAAGACAGAAATCAGATTTTTAAAAGAACTTTTAAGTGGTCTAGAAGAACATACAGGAAAGATGCAGCAAAAAGGTTTTTGTGGTGTTTTCAAACATTTTGATTAAAAAATAACAATACTTTATCACTTCAGATTCAGATGTAAATTACTTAATTACTTAGCTTGCTGTGTATTGCTTTGTTCTTTGTGTTTTTCAACTATATGGACAATTTTAAATAGAATTTGAAATGGTTTAGCTGTCTGCCAGTTACTGAGTGATGTGCCAACGAGTTTTGCTCCGGTAGACAAAGTGGCCCGCCGAGTAGGCAGAGTTTGCTTACAATCTTTATGGGTTAATTTCAAAGGCAAACTCTTCGTTTATGGCTCGACATTACTTCTAGCCAGATCATACACCATTTCACTGGTAAAGAACAGACCCACCCTGCAGGTGTTATTCTGTGCCTTTTTTCTTATTTTGTGTTGAATTTTAGATGTTTTTTTCTTTTGACAACTTTGCTGAGATTAATATGCAGCCCCTTTTACTCTTGTCCCTAACATTCACTTTGAAATACCACCACATAGCTTCTTCTTCTTCTTCCTCTGGTGATGTTTATTGAAGGTTGGCAAACAACTTTATGGTGCATTACTGCCAACAGCTGGTAAGGAGTGTGGATCAGGACAACCAACTCAGAAAACAAAAACAAAAATCCACCTCCACATTGCTGACACCACTCCTCTTCTACCACCTGACTGCTCAGCTGAGAGGTGAACGTCTTGCTGCCATAAAGTGGTACTGGGTACTGTGGTATCAGAATACTTCTATGACTAGCACATGCTCACGGTGTCAGACCGATACTGATACCTTATCTGTACATCCCTCCTCTGGACTGTACCTTTTCCACAGACTGAGATGCAAAATGTTTCCACAGCATAGTGCTACCATTACCATGTTGGACTAAGCATTGATCAAATACTTCTCACAATCAGTGCATTTTGGTAAACATGTCAAACTGTCACCTACTGTTAATTGTTTTACCACTTTTATTATGAGGATGATTACACCACACTTGCCCAAAAGAAAACAAGCAAAATAAGAGGTGATGGAGCTGCTGAGCTTCATTAGTTGGATCTGCTTATTTGCTGCCAGTCAGATATTCTAAATCTCACATCTGCCTTTTGAATGTGACTTATATGTAGTTCTAACAAAATGTGCTGCGTATACAGATTGCGAAACCCATAACAAAATGATAACTGTTTCATGTTGGTTAGAGCAAAGACCCATTTGTTAGGAAATGTTGGTTCTATTTTGTTGTTATAGTTTAAGCTTTGATTTGCTGAAAGCAGTGCTAAGATAAACTAACAATGAACAATCATGACTGAGAGTTCTGTAGATAATTCTTACCTTCAAAACTGAATCATAGTAGTAACAAAATCGCAGCATTAAAGAAAAGAAAGTTGGTCTTTGTGTGCTTGCCTGGGAATTAATGGCACTGAGAAACTAAGGGAAATAATAATAGGCACAACATTTTGCTATTGAACCCCATTATAACAAGTTGTATCTTTAACCTTTTTCCTCTTAGAGCTGGCTGAGGAAAAAATATCAAAGAAATTGGGGAAAATGAACACAGAACACAACCGTAAGTTGTTGTCTTTTCTTTTTCCCTTATCTCTGAAACAACAAAAACTCAACCTTGTGGCACTGAATGAACACATTTACTGCTGACTGGTAAAAGTTGCAATATGACTGAAGCAGTAATTAAGCCTTTTCCATTTCCTGACTTCACTATGTCAGAACACATTGCAGTTTACTGGTTTATTTATTTGTCAAGGCCAATGTATGTCAACATCAACATTACAGAAATATAAATGTACCAGAGTTAGGCAAAAGGCTGTTTTCATCTGATGTCCTTGGGCAGGAGTTACAAGTCAAGTCACCACCTAAAAACAAAATACAAATTTATAGCATCAAATAGAAAGTAACAGAATTATTCAAACGGTGTATATATATATATATATATAAAAATTGTGTTTGTGTAGAGTGTCATGCATCGAAAACCTTATAGTACTACATAAAATAGCTACTACAGTTAAAAAAAAATCTATTAAAAGAAGAACATTTATAAAAACCTGGATAAGATCCATAAATACAAATAAATCAGTCTATGTCCACACTGCAGGTCTTTACGCTTTTTTCTGAATTTTTTCATCAAGCCCGATTTTTTGCATGGTCGTTCAAATTACGTTTTAAATGCGACGTCCATCCGACTCCAGTGTGAACAGCCTTCAGTTCCAGAAATGACCCACATGCTCAGAAGAAGATATGACGTCACACTCTGCACACTGAGGTAACAGAAGTAAATATGGACGCTGCAAGTGTTAGCATGTGTGTATTGATTCTGAAGTTGCTGTCCAGTCGGGACCAACTGTACATCCAAATGGTAAAAGATAAAAGACGACAGTGAAGTAAAATTGCACAAATTTTAACGATGACCTTTTTTGGAGCTGTGGCTGCTACCTCTGTTCAGAGGCATGTGTGGATGCAGAGTCGGAGCCAGGAGTGGTGGGACTTTGACATGAAGGACCTTTTATCCAATGTAAAAGTTGGATGAAATGTGACATGAACTTTCACACTGTGGTCACTTTGAAATACATCAGATATGTATCCAATTCAGTACCACATACAGAAGAAAGTGGATAAGTGGTTACTCATCAGGAGATATTCAAACAAGTATGTTAAACTTTTTACTTTCAACATCTTAGAAGGACTTAGAGTTGTTTTGGTCAAACCTTATAAACGACATTATGAGCAACCTCTTGCAATATTGCAAGATCTCACAAGATGTGTTAGAAATCAGAAGATTTGCTGTGAATGACTCTCAGCTATTACAACACCAAAATTAGCCCAATAGCTGTGAAGTTGTAGTCATTTTTGTGTTGGCTAATGTCGATTAGCTGTGTTGGACATCTTGAATTGGGTTGACCCAACTGTTAATGATTTGTGGATGTATATTCAAAGATTTCTTTCTTTCTGAGAGTTTCATAGATTTCTATCTAGTGGTGTGAAGGTTTTAAGCAAAGATGTTGCACAATATTAAGCACTTAAGAGTATGTAATGAAGATGACCTCCAGCTACTACCATACCAAATTTATAAATTTATAGCAACATTTATGTTAGCTAATGTCTTTTAGCTGTGGTGACCATCTCAAACTGACTCAACCCCAAAAGGTAATTAGTTGTACATGTACATCCACTGATTATGTTCTGAGAGTTTCATTAAAATGTGTCCAATAATAAATGGCAAAGTTTTTAAAACAGATCTTATTTAAATAGTTAGCGTTTAAAGTATCATTTGGGAATGACTCACTTACTACCAAACCAAATTTAAACTCAGTGCTCATAAAAATTATTTTCACCAGAATGTGTCCTGCGGTTCATAAGATGTTTTGCAAATGCTAGTGACAATTGCATACCCACACAGACATAGGCATAAATATCATCACGCTGCCTTCACCTTCAGGCAATAACAAGCTTACTATGATGCAGAAGCTTCAAATAAACATGAGTATTTAGTAATATTTACTATACTATGTCCCTTTTAGTATTTAACCATCTGTCTCATTACTATTCATATTATAACTCAAGTAACAAGAGTATACACGTTCACATTCTCTAACCTTTTACTCTTTTCTCCTCATGCATTCTCAAGCTTATTCAGCTAACTCTTGCTTTATCTCATTGCCATGTCTTGTCCACTGTTGCAATCAGTCCACTTAGACTGAAATGCAAATCTGTAATTAGCTGGTTCACGTTAACTGCAGATGAAATGGTTGACACTGCCCAAATTGGATTCTCACAAACGCCTCCGATCCCCCGTCTCATTCTCAACTCTTAATCATCCGTCACAGCTTCTCTCTCACTAGATATGATTTTCTTTTTTTTTCCCAGAAAAGTAAGCTGGGAATAGAAGATCAGACAATATGGTTGTTTGTAACGCTTCATGTGCAGCTGTGTGTTTATTTGCTTCAAAGAATTTAAATGAGTGAGAGAAAAATCAATGTTAAAGTAATCACACAGTCTAGCAAAACATGATGGACAAAACAAAGGCAACACTTCACAGATAAGCTGTACAAAAAAAGTTTCTAAAGTTTTACTGTGTTTGATTATCCTTGTATACTCAGAGGAAGAACAAATGGGTATTGTAAGTTATATAACTGTCTGAAACACTGCCATTGCCAACATACTAAAACATTACTTAAGAACATAATAAAGTAGAAGCACCCAGAGAGCACAAACCTCCGCTAAGGTCACAGCAGACCTTGATTAAAAAATAGTGTCATCTGGATTATAATCTGAATCACCACCAAAATTTAATTCACTGGTTTTTGGGACAACCCCAACATTTCCTTTAATTTCATTGAAATCTGTTCATTAGTTTGTTTAGTGATCTCGCTAACAAACAAACAAACAAACCAACGGACACAACTGAAAATACAACTTCCTTGGCAGAGGTAACAAAAGGAGCAAAGAGAAGTTTTTAACAAAGTGGTTACCTATGACCTTGACCTTTGACCTCATTAACGTTGAAATCAGCAGGCATCATCTTTGATCCATGAGGTGTCCAGCTGTGCAGTTTGACACTGCTGCAGAGTTACAGCAGCGGCTGATCTGTGACTTTAACCTTGAACTTTAACTGGATCACCACTGAAAAGGACAGATAAAAACTCCCAAAATACTGAAACACCTGCTCTCCGTCCTCACACAGGATCAAGAAGATGCACAGAGTCAGAGAGTCAAAAACAGCCAAGAGTCCATCTTAAAATCAGAACACATTCATTCACTTTCAGCGCTGAAAGGGAGATGTGAGAAAAAGACCCTTACCGAAGTTCAGAGCACTCAGCCAGTCTAATTTCCTGTTCGATGTACTTTTGTTACTCGAAAAGCAAAACATCTGGTATTTTTCCATGTCAGTGTTTTTCCATTCTCCTCGTGGAGAGCCGCTTCCTGGATTTCATGACGTCATCTCATCACGTGTTCTCTATGACCTGCTATTATCCTTTACATTGTTTCTGGGCTCTGAACTCTGGTAAAAGGAAACTTCATGGTCTTACATTTTATATAACTTCACACCACCTAAATTTAATCACTTGTTTCTTGTACAATGTTTGACGTTTCCTGAAAAATGAATGAAAATCTGTCCATAACTTTTTGAGTAATCTTGTACACAGACAAATAAATAAACTGACTCTATCGAAAACATAACATCCTTTGCAGAGGGAAATAGAAGATAATGTTATTGGACAGTTGACCATTGTTTTTTTATACATAGTTTTATTAGCTACTTCATTTGTCATTACCAGTGGCTGTAACAAATTGTGCTAATCATTATCACCCTAGGTCTATGTATGAGTGTTCATTTGTCTGAAGCATTAGCAAAATAGACAGATTTTATTTAAACTCTCACAACACACATGTGTGACATGTTGCCCAAAACGGTTCTAGATTTGACCAAAATGGCTACAATTCTATCATTTCTCAACATGAGATGATCTTAGTTTAAAACTCTGATTTGAAAGGCGGAGGACATTATTCATCCCTTCAGGCAATGCTAGGACAATAATTGTTCAAGTTTTTAAATTGAACAACCTAAAATAAAAGCATAGTATTATGAGACATGTTGACATCTTTCTTTTTTCAGTTTGTGGTTCATTATTTTGACCATTGTTATTGTTTCGCTTGATGTTTTTTTTCCGCAATAATGAGTTTACACAACCTGGTTAGGATATGCCATCCACGTTGTCCACCACTGTAGCTAATACACTTGCTTTATCCTTACAAGGTCTCTGCACGGATTGCCTGAGTAACACGAGGAGACAGGCAGGCATGCTCCTTCACACAGGCAATTTAGAAAAATCAATTAACCCAGTATGTATGTCTTTGGACAAGAGAGCCCACACAGGTACGAGGCTCTGAGCCAAAACCTGTCTATGTGAAGGAACAGGGCAGTTACTGCTGCAAATCAAAAAACAAACAAAGTTAAACACTGTGCGCGTTCCTAGATCAGTTTGAATCCTGTTCAGATTAAATCAACATTTACACATACATAATTTCTCCAACAAGACATATTTGATTGCAAATAAAAGAACATCACATTAACATTACTAAATAGAACCACTAAAACATGCTGACAGTCCTACTGCCCATTCTGTGTTGTTCAGATTACCTTTGATTGTTGTGAGTTTTGTTTGTTTGACAGCTGTCACAGCCTGTGAGTAATCTTGGGACTAAGCATCTGAACCAACTCTGCACAACAAACTTTGCAACAGTGGCATGCTGTCAACACACACCTTTTAAATTGCATTTATTATAGATACAGTGTGTGTACATGTTGTGACTGAGAGTGTGAATGGTTGTTTGTCTCTATGTGTCCCTGCGATGGACTTCTGACCTGTCCAGGGTGTCCCTGCCTCTCGCACAGTGACTGCTGGGGATAGGCACCAGCTCCCTGCGACCCGGAATGGAGAAGCGGGTAAAGAAAATGGATGGATGTGTGTACATGTCATTTAAAATACACCTCCAAGTGGGAAAAGAAGGTTTGGTGTGAAAGAATTTGACTGACCTGCACAGAGTCCTGTCCTCAACCCCAAAGAACACATTTAGGATGAATTAGAGCAGAGACTGAGAGCCAGGCCTTCTGTCCAACATCAGGTCTGACCTCACAAATGAGTTTCTGGAAGAATGGTCAAAAATTCCCATAAACTCTCCTAAACCTGTGGAAAGCCTTCCCAGAAGAGTTGAAGCTGTTATAGGGTGGGCCAACATCATATCAAACCCTATGGATTAAGAACAGGATGTCACTTAAGTTCATATGAGAGTGAATGGATAAAAGTGAATACTTTTGGCAGTATAGTGTATGTAAAATTACAAGTATAGAAAAAAAGATCTTTGTTACACCTTTATATTATTGCATTATTATTGTATGCTTTTTTTTTTTTTTTTAAAAAGAAACCTAAACAAGAAAAAATACTGTCCTTAAATAACATACCTAATTCCAATATACACAATAACTGACTGGTTCAGAAAAAAACTAGAACAAATAAAACCTGTTTGGACTTCTGGGATGTGGATCAGTGATAACTGATAATTAGACGGCACCACAGCAGCAAGAAGACTAATTGTTCTCATCAGATTAAGGGAATAATTGTGTGTGGATACATCATCAAAACATGGCAGAGGCAAATTTGATCAGAGCAGATGTTGAATTAATTGGTTTTGAGGCTGATTGCATTAATGCTCTGAGTCTATTAGTGATACAGACTAGTAATTAACACCCTGCCTCTAACTCACACATTGGCAGTGATGCCTTTCACACAAACACGCACATGTTGGTGTACAGCAAACAGAGAGAAAACTTCTACCACGCAAGCAATTTTCTGTCATTTCAGAACATTATGGGTTTTGGTTTTGAAAAAGAAAATACAAAAAAAGAGGGCTGGGAGGTGCTGGATAGACATTAGTGCTGATCAAACACATCCACACCTAATTAGCATCATGTTAATTGTTTACCTTTCATTTCTTCAAGTCATGTCCATTTACTAAGCAAAAATACCTTTAAGAGCATCTTTCTGATATTTTTTTTTGTATGTTTGATGGTGCAACTAAATGCATAAATGAAGAAGTTCTTAAGCATTTTTCAAACCACTGACAATCAATTTCATAAAAACAAAACATTGATCTTTAGCTTGATGATGACTCAGAATAGTAATTATTTAGTCTCATACATAAAATAGTTGCGAGAGCTGAAACAGTCCAAACACACAGCCCAGCAGGAGGTTGTGATCTAATATCAGACTAATTATGTAAGGTTGATGGTGAAAGAGTTAAAACATGCAAATCTGAATTAAAAGGGTGAAAGAGAAGGTGATCCATTTTATTGACTGAATGGGAAACATATGATTGTGACATTTCTTTTTTATAAAGTATTTTTGTTGCGTTCACCTATCAATATGTGGGACCTCTGTCTCCAGTGTCAAAGTGGTACGCTTTGTACACCTACTGTCCATTCCAGCTCAATGTGGATATTACACTAAAAGCTTCCTGTGCAACTAGAAACACTTTCACTGACTTCTTTGAATGAGCAACTGAAATATAAATCAGTAGGACATGCCTAAAATGTAAATTATGAGAGATTTTGAACATGTCAAAAAGCCAGTTAATCTAAACATGTGTTTTTATACTTAATTTGAGATATCTTACTAATCACTGCAGCCTTTTTATTGACCGTATTATTTGCCTAAAGCTAGTATCTCACTTGGCTGTGACTGTTTGAGATCAGTAGGGGACTCAAAATTGCAAGAAAATATGCAATTTTTTTGATTGCAGTCTCACTGAATTCAAAGTGTTGGCAACCAGCAGAGGTGGAAAGGGTACTACATAATGTACTCAAACAAAAGTATAAGTACTCTGTTGAAATGAATGGACCTCTCCTATTTACGCATATGACCCTGAACGCATCGTTGTATTCACTGGTTATGGTGTCCACACCACCAAGGCAACCTGCTGGAGTCAGCGCACAGGGAAGGAATGTGAATACATGATTGACTTTTTCAAGTTTTGGACTAAAATTCAAGCTTTCAATTTCAAGTTTTAGTTTTTTAATTGAAATTTCTTTTTTTCAATTTAACAAAACATTTGGCCCCAATTTATTTCCATTTTAGCTCAGAGAGATTCAGACCTGCAGCCTGTGGTGGTGAGTTTAAAACAAGTTTGTTTTTAAAGTTAAAACACGCCTGATACTGCTAATGTTGGTTAGTTCTGAAGTAGCTGGTAACTAGTTCATCTAATGCTTTAACTTGGTGTGATCATAAACAGAGAGCATCACTAACTCCTAAACTCACGTATAAAACATGTCAGAGAATCAATAAGAGGACAGAGCCTAGTCGGATTAAAACATACAGCCTAATGAAAAATTAAACTATTGACTCAAGATTGAAGATTCAAAAAGTTTAATGTCGTATACACAGCGACAAAATAGGGGTTGCACTGAGCAATGACATTTCTTACTCTGCGATGTCCCTTCACACAACTAAAATCACAGACTTACGTATCAAGTCAAATAAGAAATGCTGTCATCTAGACTGCAGCAGTGTGAACAGTGGGTGCTGTGGGTGAGAGCGGTCCTTGATGATACTTTGTTCTCTTTATGACCCAGATAAATGTCTTGGAGTGGTAGGAGGGCTGCTCCACAGACGAATGGTGCTACTTTGATGACCTGCTGTAGAGTGTTCTTGCACCATTCTGAGATGGAGTTGGTCAGGATGTGCTCCACTGTGCGTCTCTAAAATTTGCTGAGAAGTTTGGGAGACATTCCAAATTTCCTCAGCTTCCTGAGGAATAAGAGTCTCTTCCTTAAATGATGGTGTTGGGAGTGCGTCTCAAACACGTCTGCCATGGCAGGCGCCATGATGAAAATGTACAATAAAGATGATTAATATCTTTGATACATCAGCTAATTATTTTCAGGTTGTTGGAAAATTGAACCAAAAATGCAGGAAAGGCAGACACGAGGAGCTCAAAAAACAAAACCAATTTAAAAACAAAAGGCTGATGAGGCAGCAAAAACTACACAGAAGCTCAGGAGATCACAGGGAACCATGAGGGGACACAAGAAAAAAAAGAGATTGTGGCATACTGCCAACAATGCACAACTGTTCTAAAGGTGGAAATAGACTATATATATATAACTGGGCTGATGAGGAAGTTTCAAACGGGTGATTGATAACTGGGGACAGGTGTAGAAGGGTGTGGGCAGGCTGACAAATAACTGAGGACAGGTGAAAGATAGCACAAATGAACACAGGTAAGCTGAAAGAATGAGAACACAGGTGAGAATCTAAACACAGGAATCACAATTGAAAGCACAGGGAACAGAACTGAAGACAATCATCAGAAAACGGAACATAATCATAAAGACCTAACACAAAATATCACCAAAGAATAACAGATCCTGACAATTATTCACTCCATGATAGGAGCTGTTGTTTATTTAAGTTACGTTGGAAAAGGATGTCCCAGTAAAATTACCAGCCAATAAAGTTTGAAAAAAAAAAAATTATACCAGTCACATCGATTCAGCTGTATGACCCGTTTAAATTGTGGTTCTGATATTTTGTACAGTGCACATTTTTTATTATTCTAGTTTAATTGCAGTTTCTTGAGGTGCAAAGTGTAAATGTATTTAAGTTGTCAAGCACATTTTTAATGTTTGCTGAGAATTACGAGCATTAATGAAAAAACAGGCATTAATATGCAGACCACTGACTGACTTTAAGATGATGATGGAATCTATACTTTGGTGAGATTTTACAATCTGTTTAAAATCTCACAGCAGTGGGTATAAGTACAATTATATATACAGGTGCTGGTCATAAAATTAGAATATCATGAAAAAGTAGATTGATTTCAGTAATTCCATTTAAAAAGTGAAACTTGTATATTATATTCATACATTACATACAAACTCATATATTTCAAATGTTTATTTCGTTTATTTCGTTTAATTTTGATGATTAGAAATGACAACAAATGAAAATCTCAAATTCATCATATCAGAAAATTAGAATCTTGTGAAAAGGTTCAAAATTGATGGCACCTGGTACCACACTCTAATCAGCTAATTAACTCA
>NC_051451.1:735661-743528 GCF_001649575.2 Kryptolebias marmoratus | reverse complement strand
TTTGAGTTAATTAGCTGATTAGAGTGTGGTACCAGGTGCCATCAATTTTGAACCTTTTCACAAGATTCTAATTTTCTGATATGATGAATTTGAGATTTTCATTTGTTGTCATTTGTAATCATCAAAATTAAACGAAATAAACATTTGAAAAATATGAGTTTGTATCTAATGTATGAATATAATATACAAGTTTCACTTTTTAAATGGAATTACTGAAATCAAGCTACTTTTTCATGATATTCTAATTTTATGACCAGCACCTGTACAGTGCCTATGAAGTATTCAGCCCCTTGGATCTTTACACTTATTGCTGTCATAGGTTAATCATGGTCAATATAAATTGGCCTTCTTAAAAAAAGAAGGAAAAAATACCTTCAATGTCAAAGTGAAATCAAGTTTCTACAGAGTAACACTAGTTAAATAAAAATGTCATGTAACATAAGTGGCTGCATAAATTTCCACCCCTTTTAAAGTGACTGTCCTAATTCAACTCAGAGAAAAGATTAGTCAGAACAAGTCAGAATGGTTACAAAAGGATTTCCATAGCCCTAAACATATTTTCTGACATAAAGCTTAGTGACTGAAATAAATCTAAATAATATAATTTCAATGATTTAACTAAAGATTATACAACTAAGATCCTGGAGAACATCAGGAAGAAAACCCCCAATGATGATCTGCTAAGTGTATTTCTCAGACAGAAGAAACCCAATATGGAAGAGCAGAAACAAAAGGAACCATAATGGAAAGCTAAGTCCCTGCATAGTACGGTGGAAGATTGAGGAGGTGACTGATATTAACAAATCCTACCAATGGCTAGCAGGCCCTCAGCACAAGAGCAATAGAGGTTGGGGTCTATCATACCAGACAGGACCCAAGATACAGGCTGTGCAAAGATGCAACAGAGACAGTCCAGTTTGGTTAATAATATGAATCCTCGCACTGAATCCTCACAACTTTGAGGTCTCAGTCCTCCATGTCGTCTGGCAGACTGCCACTAAGTAGTGGACTCACCGAAAAAAAAACAAAAAAAACCTGCTGAATCCCAGGAAATGACGCACACTCAAATGAGTCAGGTCACAGTCTGGTAAAAATCTTCCCAGAAATCCTGCTGAGTCATGTGCGTTTGGTCTCCGAGTAAAGTTAAAAACTGAATCACTGTGGGGGGCTGCTTGGGCAGCATGACTGACTAAAGTAAACTGGATCACTTTAGTTAATAACTCAGATTAAACCAAGTCCAGAAAGAGAACCAAACTTACCATCTCTTGAACTTGAGGTCTCACAGTCAAAGTGGGAGACTCCACCAACGGTAGTGTTGAATAACAGAGCTTAGAAACTGTTGGACTTCTAGATCCAGGCCAACATGTGATGGCTAGCCAACCAGACTTTGTGGTGGTCGTCAAGCTACAGAAGGCGGCAGTGGTGATAGATGAAGCAAACCCAAGAGACTGTAACATCAGGAAGGAGGAGCATGAGAAGCTGGAGAAATACCAAGAGCTGACAGAGGAAACAGAGAAGCTGTGGAGAGTCAAGGCCTCAGTGGTTCCAGTGGTCATCAGAGCACTCGGTGCTGTGACCCCCAGACTGGAAGAGTGGCTCCAACAGATCCCAGGAACAACCTCAGAGATCTCTGTCCAGAAGAGAGCAGTCCTAGGAACAGCTCAGATACTGAGAACCCTGAAACTCACAGGTCTGGTAGAGGACCTGAGCATATATATATATATATATATATACACATTTATCAGCTGTTACATTTAGGCGGTAATGACAGCCAGGATACTTAGTGTATATCATTTCAAGGTGACATGGCTCATCCCATCTGAAATCAAATGCATCCATGTGCTCAATTGTTTCAAAAAGCAGCAATGATAGAAATATTTTAATCACTTTGCCTGTGAGCAGCCAATTAAGATGAATGTAATGATGTGATAAATCCCCATCTTTTGCTCAAATATGGGTTGATGCTGCAGCTGGCATTTACAAGCTAAGTCAGTCCCAGGACAGAAACAGCTTTGCTTTCTTCAACACATGTGTGGTTAGATGATCTCTCAGGAGAGCAGAGTGCATGACTGGCGAATCATGGAAACAACAATGCATTTAAATGGAGAATTATAAAAACTCCAATATTTTTATTTGATCAATACAGGCTTTAGAAAGTTTCACTGTTATTCACACAGGCATTGCAAACTATATTAAATATATAACTTCATCAAAGACAGGAGCTTTATCTCAGATTTAGAACAGTGAAAGTTCATTTGTTGTAATTAAAATGTTTAGTTTGTTACTTTTACTGAATTGTGGAATCAACCACATCAAATTTAGCTCAATATCTGTATAATGACAAAGCTAGCAATTGACTCCAAAAATTAATCACCAGTAAATGTGCATCTAATAATTGTTTTCTGAAAAATTCATTGATATCCACCCAATGGTTCTTGAAATATTAGTGCTAACACAAAAACACAGTTAACTCCAACAGTTAATGCTAAAGTTCCAAGCAAGGATTTGCACAAGAAGTAGCAGTTCTCAAGTGTCTGTTCTGAATGAGTCTCAGCTACAACCACATCAAATTTATAAGCAAGATTTGTAAAATTGACTGAAAAATAGCCATTTCTGTTTTTCAAGGTCAGTTGCCTGTGGCGGACATCTTGAATCAAGTTGAATCTAAATCTAATCAGTTGTAAAGGTACATTTACAAATAGTCTGACATTAATTCAACTCTTCTGACTGAATTGTGAGGAAGTAAATTGGGTCTTAGTGGCAACAAGTGAACACATTGATCCTGAATGTATCTGTCTGAGGTGAATCCATTTGTCAGTACATATTTAAATCCAAGACACCGTAGCTTTAATATCTCAAATTTAAATTACTGTATTTCACCCTGGGGTGGTGGGGCAGTGGTTATAGTTGTCACCTTACAGCAAGAAGGTTGCATGATTTCCTCCCAAGTTCGCATGTTCTCTCTGGATATTCCAGTTTTCTCCCACAGGCTAAAAAACATGAATGTTACGTTAACTGGTAACTCTAAATTGTTTATTTGTCTCATTTGTCTTTATGTGTCCTTGTGATGGATTGGAAACCTGTCCAGGGTGTCCCCCACTTCCCGCACAGTGACTGCTGGAGATAGGAGAAGCAGATTGGGGGATGGGGGGTATAACCCTAAACTTTAAAGATCAAAGTGATGTTTGGAATGAAGGTAGGTACAGAGGTACAGAGAGGCACGGTGTTAGAGAAACTGTTACAATAGCAGATATGTGATAACATTCAAGCACAACCAAGTAAACATAAAAGACTCAGACAGTAAAGCTTTATTATATTATGGGTTATTTGATCCATCCTATCAGTTTTTTTAGCTAAGACATTCAAGACTTCTTTAGAAAAAAAGGGGAAAATGGAAAATGAGCAGTTTGCTTGTAACCTTGACAATTAACTTTAAATTGCAATCATAATTAAAATGTTTACTAATTAAAATTATGCTGTAATCACTGCAATCAGTAATGAGCAGCCACTAATCAATCACATCCAACAAGAACACACTTGTTGGAAAAAAATAAAAAAAATAAGACAGCAGTAGTGTACTCCCTGATCTTGCTTAAGGAACAACATTACATTTTTGGGGATTTTACTTATTCCCCCTGCCTGTTTCAATGATTATACATACCCGGGAGGATCGTACACCATTTTCAAAACAAACCACGTACAGTATGATAATTCAATCTAACTCTTTGATTCGGCTATCTTGACAGTTTTTAAATGTGGGTGTTGCCAAACCAGGTAAGAGGTCACAGACACCTGGCCACTGTGTCAGCTTACCAGTTTCTATTGATATTTGGGCTTTACAAAGCTGTTTACAAGTATTGTACTAGATTACAGATCAAAGCGTTTTTTACTGACAGGTATCAGAGTAGCTGGGATTCTCAGCTCCTAATCTGATGCTGTCTATGGTTTTATACTGTGTCACAATACAGCTGCTGTACAGCAGCCGTAGTACAACACTGGAGACCATAGCTGTTACAGTCACATGTACCGATACAAAGTTAAACAAACAGTACTTGTTTTTCAATCAACCCAGATATCAGAAAAGAATTCAGTCACACACAACTCAATCACTTCTCTCTTCTCCTGTCATCTCTGCTGACCATAACCATTACAGGGCTGGGCTAAACAGGAGCTGAGCTCAAAAGGCAGGTATACCTCATAAAAACAAAACAAAAGTTAATGTGGAACATTTCCATGGTGGCAGAGACATCCATCCATCCATTTTCTTACCTGCTTTTCCTTTCCTGGTCACGGGGCAACTGGCGCCTGTCTCCAGCGGTCATTGTGTGGGAGGCAGAGTAAACCCTGGGCAGGTCGCAAGTCCATCACAGGGACACAGAGACAAATGGCCATTTACAAGCTCACTCACACATGGAGACAATTTTTAAAGTTACCAATTACTCTAAAATATTTGTTTTTGAACTGTGGGAGAAAATCGGAGTACCAGGAGAACTCATGGTGAGAAGAAAGGCTGTGAATTGAACTTCCAAACTTCTTATCGTGAGGCTCAGACTACGATGCACAAGCAGGTATTACATGTTAGCATCGCCACAGTTGTCAGCACAGTGAGGTAACAGTTTATAAACAGCACTATCTGAAGCCTAATAAAGAGAATTACACTCTTAATTAGATATAAAGTTAGGATTATATTGTTCATGAGTATCATTATGAGAGGAGATGATCATTTTATCTAATGAGCTATTCCCAACCCAGTCTGTGGTAAACATGTCTGCATCCATAAGTTGTAAAATAATATACTGTGACTTGGTATTGGCTGGTCCTTATTTATAAATGACTTGAATAGGTACTGGGGACAAAAAAAAGTCTTGATTTAGACATACATTATTGAAATCATTAACTTTGGCAAAATACCATTTAACAATATGTAAGTAGTAGGATGTCATTTAACTTGAGTCACAAATTGGGTGCATTTATTGTACAAACCTTGTTTATTTTAAGGTTGTTACTGTAAAATGACCCACAGCTTTAAACTGTTGACATTCTTTTTGTCCACAGTAAATTCCTCTTATGGGACCCCTGTTCTTTTCTGTTCTCTACTCAGTCCAAAAATTTACTCAACTCCTGGTGGACTGATACATTCAGCAAACTCTCAGCTCTATTATTATAAAATGTTCTGTGCTTCGCAGACATACATTAGCACAGTAACACCGATGGTGTTCAGTTGAAAAAACTAAACAAGTGGTGTCACGCAAAAGTGACACCACTTCTTTCACACTGACATGTCATTTTTGAGAAACACTTGTTTTCAGACTTTCTTGGTCTGTTGAATGTTTTCTCAGGCTGTACAGCTTTCAATAAAATCCTGAAAGACAGAACTCTGTTGTTCTCTTGTTAAAGAAAATTCTGCAACACAAACCTAAAAAAAATATATAAAATGGGTTCTCCTTTAGCTAGCCATTAGCCTAGCCTGGACAAAGACGCTCTGACTAATCTGTTGGTTGATAAGGTACCACAGGACGTTCAAAAGACGCTCATAACAAAATATTACTTGTAAAAGTACATGAGTGAATCACAAGTTATCTACTTATGTTGCATTAGAAAAATACTGTATCAGATGATTTTAATGTACTCAAAAAAAACAAGTGCAGCAGATCCTCTCTTCTAAAATTAAACTCATTACATGTGAGCAAAAGGAATTTGTGTTCATTAGCATTTACAATGGAAAAGCTAACACAGCTATGACAAGCTCTCATTTTGTATCTGTATTTGGTAACATGTTTAATCATTCATTGGGAACACTGGTTTGTTTGGTTTAGTTTTGCTTTCATGGATATTGTAAGTGCACTTGTTTTCCCCCTCTGTAAAGGGCTTGAGTGATTGCCTGTCTCTGTTTTAGCCATGTGATGGATTGTCAACCTGTGCTGGGCAAAACTGCCTTAAGCTCAGAGTCAACTAGCTAAAGCTCAAGGTGAGCCCTCAACAGGATAAAGTGGCTACAGCCCATAAATGGAAGAACACTGGTCTGGTGCCTTGTTCAGCCAACAAATCTTATTGTCTTTACAGTAACTTATTATATAGACAATATTTTTAGTTTCAAAATACAACCAAAGTGTGGGTTTTAATGTTTTCCAGCAGGGTTGAATGGAATTTCAAACCCTGCTAAATCTAAATAACACATTGCAGCCATTTCATGACAAGCTATTTGAAAATGATCTGCTGTCCAAAGAGGATAATAAAAATCTTTGCAGAACAATTGTACTTTCAGATGTAAAGTATTTTTTTTTTTAAATATGCCTCAAACTGGTCTTGACAAGTAAAATTGTACAATTTAACAGTTTTTAAGTGAAGTGATTGTTTGAGGGAGAGGTGTGGCAGACGTTTAAGAGGCAAGCTGTGATAGGGAGATGGCAGGTTGAAATCCCTGGACCAACACAAAAAGGTGAAGCGCTCACATCTGCCTCCACCCTCATTAGCCCCACTGTGGGCCCTTGAGCAAGGCCCTTCACCCTCCAGCTGCTTTTGATAGCAACCCTCTGCTCCCATTGTGTGTGCTCACATTAGAAGTGACATTTAATGTAAAATGCAGAATGTTGCAGAGTTTCTGTTTGCACACAAATTACAATGACTTCCACAATGACAAACACTGCTTGCCGTCTCATCTGTTTGATGTGAGGGGGGAGAGAGAAGGGATGGAAACATGGTACAGAGAGGTCTACTGAAACATCCAGAAATGATCCAATAAACAAATTTTGTAGCATAATATCTAAAGAATGTTTATGATTTGGGAGAACGACCTTTCGGTCAGTTTTGTTGGTACGTGAATGACCAGAAGAAAGTGTGGCAACCTGAACTACACAGATCAAAACAGAGGAGATGCATTTGTGCCTCAGCTCAATCTTTATTTTAGAGAACACCAGGAGAAACGAGGCGCGAGTTTATTAAAGACTCTGCAGCTTTATGGTGAACTAAGGCATCCTGCTGTAAAAAACAATAAGTGATGCAGATCAACTCCAGTCTAAGCAGGTTAACACCATGTTGAAGCAGCACAATGAAGGCTGAGCAAGTTTGAGGAAAAAAAAGCTCACTATTAACATAACAACAGATGTAATATTTGTGTACCGATCATCAGCATCATCACTGGGGACTCAAATAGGATTCAATTATAATAATTTTACATCTTTATTAATTATGAAATATAGAGTTAATTCCATACAGTATGTGAAGCACTTTTATTTTACTTAAGGACTTTAATTCCTCTCTTATGAAACATGTGCTACGGGTCATCGCTTTAAGAGCCATTATCCTATTATTTTAGGAACCACAGCAAAGTTAAAATTTTGATAACTGTTTAAATTTCAGTTAGTTCAGACTTTGTGCGCTAAACATTTACAAAAGGCCTTAACGCTGGTAATAACACTGTATTTTATTGTCAAAAAACCCTATATTGTTAATATAAAACTGAGGAAAGCTGATCTGAGTGAAAAGTTTATTTTTTCTTTACCAAATAAATGAAAACCACTTTGAAATATGCAATCCCTCTCCCATTTACTGTATAAAATCTACACCCAGCTTTAACCGAAAACTGTCACAGTGAAATGCAGAATTCTGAACAAGTCATTTCTTCTGGTTTTAGAATGACATGTGTCTGACAATAACAGATTTAAAAAATGTAAATGGAAGATTATATATATATATATATAAGGAGATGCGCTGTCCCCACTGCTGTTCTGCATAGGACTGAACCCCCTCAGCCAAATCATCAACAAGACGGGCTACGGATACCGACTCAAGAATGGGGTCACCATCAGTCACCTCCTCTACATGGATGACATCAAGCTGTATGCCAAGAGTGAGCGAGACATCGACT
>NC_051451.1:723048-734443 GCF_001649575.2 Kryptolebias marmoratus | reverse complement strand
GGCAGTCACCCCCAAACTGGAGCAGTGGCTACAACAGATCCCAGGAACAACATCAGACATCTCAGTCCTGAAATGTGCAGTTCTAGGCACAGCCAAGATACTGCGCAGAACCCTCAAGCTCCCAGGCCTCTGGTAGAGGACCCGAGCTCAGAGGATGAAACAAAGACCACCCGCGGAGGGTGAGAAGGGAATTTTTTTTTTTATAGCAAAGTATTTTGCGACAACTTACCGTTTTTACACAATTAAGCTGAAAGTGGCCAAAGTGAAATGTTACTGCTTACTTTATAGGTGGGATTAGTTGTAAGATTTCTATTTGAATATAATTTATTAAAGACGAATCCATCTACATTTTAGTAGAGGTAGTAAATTTAGTTCACTTTATGAACTATACCAGGGGTCTCCAACCCTGGTCCTCGAGTGCCACTATCCTTCATGTTTTCCTTGTTTCTTTGCTCCAACACACCTGATTCAGAGGTTAAATCACCTCTTCATGTTCTGCAGAAGCCTGTTAATCACCCATTGATCAATGGGTGATTAACAGGCTTCTGCAGAACATGAAGAGGTGATTTAACCTCTGAATCAGGTGTGTTGGAGCAGAGAAACAAGTAAAACATGCAGGATGGTGGCCCTCGAGGACCAGGATTGGAGACCACTGGACTATACCGTCTTGCCAGAGACGCATACTCCTTCCTCACCTGTGCGCTAATTACAGCACCCCCCTCCTCCTCCTAGGGTTGCCATTTCCTATCTGGCAACCCTGGTCAGCAGCATTTCCGGTGAGCTTTTTCACTGACTCAGAGACCCGACTTACCCGATTCAGCAGCATTTCCCAGGATTCTACAGTCTTTTCAGTAAGTCTGCTAGAGTATCAACACACAATAATAACCCAAAACAAAGTTAGTAAAGAAAACAAAATAAATCCCAAATTATATAAACCAACATCCTACAGAGCTGTACTTAATTGTCTTGATGTAAAAAGATGCTCTAAAAAAAAGGGTTAGTTATTTAAAGTGCTGGTTCCAAAGTGCTGGTTCTAAAGTGCTGGTTCTAAAGTGCTGGTTCTAAAGGGTCCTAAAGCTTGAAACCAACCTGACACACACTCCAAATCACCTAGCAGCAGATGGACCTGAGCCAGCTACATGAGAGCTTATATGGACCAGAGAAAAAGAACAAACGGCTACAAAAAAAGGAAAAGGTGAGAGTGTAATATAGCAACAGCAGTAATCTTAACAATCAGTCACAATCCCACCAACAGTTGAGTCCAAACAGCCACTGTGGAAATCTGCTGCATCCTAAAAAGCAAATATAAATCATCTTAATCAGACCAACATGACAGCAACCATATACAGAGCAGCACTAACGTCAATCTGCTGTTCAAAGGACACCAAATGGTACCTGCATTAGCACACCAACAGCCATAGGTGACTAATCAAAAACATTTACCTTTACCTTTACCAGTACAGATGTCCTGTTTATGGACCAGGGCCTGTTGCAACAACCTGATGAGCATGGAGCTAACACCAATCCAACAAAAGACTCTCACACCTGCAGCCACACAGATAGGTACTGACCAAACAGCCAAAAGCCCCAGAAAATCTATTGCTTGGCTGTTGACCCAGGTCACTTTTGTATGTGGTACTAAATCAGATACATATCAGGTGTTTTTTAAACCGACTTTAGTCTGAACGGTCAAGACTGGCACCCACATGCTAATGAGTCAGGAAACGCTGCAGACCAAACATGGAGGTGGGGAATGGGTGTGTTCATGGACTCAACATGCGTGGGAAGTTACAACCACCCCTACATAAACACCATTTTAAAAACTGATAAACCACCCGGTTACAATACTTCTACATATTAACTGATCTTTGCTTTTTATTTGTGTGTGTGCTCATATCACATGAACATATGAGTATATTTATATTTAAAACCAAAATCCTCAACCATTTTATTTTTATTCATTTATATTAATATTCATTTATCTCCATATTCACTTCACAAGTTTTATTTTACTTTTCCCCATTGTTTTTTAACATTTCCTTCAGTGTGGGATTCAGCTGCTCAAACACACAACTCATGATTGAAGAAGGAAAAAAAAACAGGACAACAAAAATGTTTACTTTCTCTTTCATTGCCACATATCTGAACAAGTTCATGTCATAACTGTGAAAATTTTCAGGACATTCTGTTCGGGTAGCGTCACAGTTCCTGGAAGCACACGCTGGTCTGCCCTGTGGAACTATGTGAAGGGTCATGTTACGACTAACGCTACACTACAGCTTGCCCCGCGCTCTGCAACTGTCCATCTTCCTGCTGTCGCTTGTTGTGCTATGTTGTCAAATAGAAAACTTACAAGTAAAGAATAATGTTTGTTTTTAATCCAAATTGTTGGTTTTAAATAATTGGATTTATTAGCTTTTTCTTATTGATCAATCTATTTTGACCAAATCAGCAGTAAATAAAGTCAAAGAAATCACATCATGTTGTTTAATACAGTAAGTAAACACAAAATACTTTCCATTTCGTTTTGGCTTTCATCCATCAATCCATCACTTTTTTCCCCACCTTTTTTGTGCAAGGTTGCAGGGAGCCGGTGCTTATCTCCAGGGGTTATTGGGATAGACGTGGAGTACACCCTGAACAGGTCACCAGAGCATCACAGATTTTGCCTTCCTGTTAAATAATTAAAGTTCTATTAACCTTGAAGAAATGCATATCACCACAGCTTTTCATGCCACAGTTTTAAATGAAGATCTTTTTATCTTGGACAAATGATGGAGTTGAAAATATGTGCAATCTCATGCAATATTGCAACATTTTACACTTAGAGTATGTGTTTTGAGCGACTCTCAGCTACTACCACATGGAATTGTAGCTCAGTATCTGTAAAAGTTATAGCCACTTCAGTGTTTGCTGAATTTAGCTGTGGCTGCCGTTGTAATTTTCATTAGCTCTAAAAGTTGACTAGTTGTAGATGTACATCCATTGACTGTTTTCTGAAAGTTTCATTAAAATTCCTTCAGTTTCCATGACATTTTTTGGAAACAAACACACATTTATGGCTTAAAGCCTTATTGTTCACCTTTGCTATTTGGCAGCGGGCAATGAAATAATAATTATAATAATGTTACACACCATAATATAGAAATTAACGTTTTTGCTGTCAACTGGTCACTGGTCAGAAGTTTCAACAATGATTTACCACTGACTCTGTCTTTTAGTGTGGTTGAAACCACATCTGATTTTGCTTAAAATCTTGATTATCAGGGACAGGACCCTGAAGGTCATGTGGTATATAACTTTAAGAGGTTGTCAGCAGATGTTTTTGGTTCCAGTGATGGTTTATGCTCTGTGGATCAGGTTTATCCAGTGCATCTGATGGACCATGCAGTGATCTTGGAACTCTTGAGGTGGAAAGAACTAAAGTGGTCCTTTGCAGGTTTTAGAAGAACACATAGATGTGAATAATAGAATATAATAGATATGTTGAATCCAAGCAGGTAAGTTGTTTTAGAATAGAACATCATATGGTCACTGTTAGAAAAGATGCCGTAAAAAACTGCTTTGTCATAATACAATCCAATTTAAATGAGAAAAAAAAAAAATTCCCATCACAAACATCAAGGTGTAAAAAGACATCTTTGTGGCAATCTGCCACCTGGATCCGCCCTGTTTTCCTCGGTTCTTCTCATTGGCTGGTTCACTAATTATCCTCAGCTGCAGCAGGTTTCCTTCATGAGGCTCCTGGGTTCTTAAGGCAGTGGCAGAGAGCAGTTCGACGCTGATGCATCGTGTACCTTGGGTAAACAAGGTGGTGTGAAAGAACTCTGAAAAGTACTTACCTGTATTTGTTCTCTGTTGTGCTTGCCAGTAACTCAATGTCTGCCCGTCACGCCTTTGCCTGAAAACCCTAAGCTTGGAAGTTCAGCTGGAAACCAACCTTTGTTCAGCTCTCCAACTCCTCCGTGTAAATACTCAACTTTCTGGATCGGGAACCATGACCACTGGGACGCCACTCACCTGCACTGTATATATAATCACATGGGAATCCTGGAACAGCACCCCCGCACCCGCACCTCGCCACCTACCGTAAGACCTTTCCATTTGAACTTACCTCTGAATCACGAACGAACCCAGAGACTAACCACAGTGACTTACCTCTTTCAGATTCTGACTTCTCCCCTACCCCGGCCCCAAATAAACTCACTTACCTTGTACATTTGTCTCCTGTGTCTGTTCGTCTCCTTGGAGCTCTCATTTGGCATAAGAACCTGAAAACCTAACAATCTTTTGTGCAATGTCAAATGACCACACAAGCCTCACTGTCGGAATAGTTACACTTTAAATGAGACAGCTGAAACTTTCTTACATGACTGTAAATATTTTAAACCATCTTCTCCCAGAACAAACTCTCCTCTTCCTCAGTAAAATGTGTCAACGATGAAGAAATTACAAACATAATATAAAATCCACATCAAAACTAATTTACTGGGAGGAAAAAGATAATTTAGTGTAAACTTCAATTAATTCATCTGATATTTGTGTTGACTATATTCAGAGGAAAGCTCCTGTTATTATATCAATGTTTTTCTCACACACCCCAGAGATGACCAACATATCGTGTTCAGGAAAGGTATAACCGTTCAGTTCACCGTCAATGTAACTACACCTTTTTCCAGCATCCTAATCCACCAGAATATTATGCGTTTTTGTAATGTATATAAAAACATGAAGCCATAAAAGCTTGAAATCTCAGACCACAAATTTCAAGTCTTTGCAGTAACGGTTTTCCCCGTGTCTGAGAGTCGCTGTGTGTGATTGTTTGTAATGTTAGCAAGAAGTCTTCATGAAATACTGGATGAATTAACTTTTGAAGTCAATCCAATTTATGATGGCCACCACATTTATTCCTTGGGAAACACAAAGATTGCTTAATCTCAGCCAATTGTACAGTTATTGAGCTAAAATGGGTGTGGTAGTTGGTAGTAAAAGTGGTGAAGTGGTAGCTGAACATTGTCCTCAACACATACTCTGAGTGCTACACATTGCACAACATTTTTCCTTAAAACTGTGGCATTAAGGGTTGGTCTCAATCTCATTTGGATGTTTAGCAAATTATTTCTTATCATACCACTGGATGAATTTTAATAAAACCATCAGAAATTAATCACTGAATGTACATTTACAAATTATTAACTTTTCAAGTAAACCAAATTCAAGATGGCTGCCACACCACAACTAAACCACATTTGCCAGCAGAGAAGTGGCTAAAAATGTCCAATTTACAGACATTAAACTAGGATTTGATGTGATAGTAGCTGGAACTCATCCTCCACACATACTGCTAAACATTAAGCAACATATTTGCTTCAAACTTTTGACATGAACTATTAAAATCATGGCTCTCTGTCTGTTAGCAAAATATCTGCTGAACTACTGGGCAAAATTTAATGAAACTCCCAGAAAGTAAGCATTTAAGGTCATTAAATCAAGTCATTGACATTTAGGGTGAACCCAAATTAAAAATGTCCACCACAGCTAATCAACCTTAGCCAATACAATAGTTATAACTCTGTCAGTTTTACAGACATTGAGTTAATTTTGCTGTGTTAGTAACTGAGAGTCACTCACAACACATACTCTGAATGCTAACATGCTGTATCTCTCAAGACATCACAATATTGCATGAGATTACACATAAGATCACTCCAAGGTTTGATCAAAATGGCTACAACTCCAACATAAGATGAACTTAGATTAAACTCTGGCATGAAAAGTGGTGAGCAACATGCATTCCTTTGAGAAATGCTATGCTTTTAATTTAATGCATTTTTAAAATGGCAGAGGTTTGATATGACATTTGGATACTGCGTAGTTTCACCTCTATAAGAAGCTGTCAGAATTTGGACATCGGTTTTCCTTGATGTCAAACACCAGGAAGCTGGCAGCAAAATGTTTGGGTTCAGAGAATTGTAGGATGGAGCTTTTATAAATGGGGCTTGTTCCACTGCATCCCACTGATGCTCAATCACATTGGGATTTAGACTCTTTGTCATCGTCTTCAAGCTGTTCCTAAGCAGTTTTTATGTTGTGGCTGGGTGCCGGGTTCTACTTGGGGAAGGCTGCTGCCATGGGGACAGCAGCTGTGATTGGTGAAGCAGGTGGTTAGGGGGAAAAAAGGACCAACATAAATGCTAAAATTCAGGTTTCCTAGCAGAATATTGCACTGTAACCAGATGATCGATGTTAGTCATTTCACCTATTAGTGGTTTTGAAGTTTTGACTGATTGGAGTTGATTGTATAAAAAACAATATAGGCTTTTGAGTTATATGTTTTAAGCTTATGAATTATCCTGAATGATTTAAACAATAATAATTACATAAAGAAGAAAAAACATTTAAAGAAATGTTCCCTGCTTTTCATTGCTGTATTTTCCTTGCTTATTTGAGAAAAAGAAAACAATTTAACCTTGAGAGATATCCCCTTCATCATTAAAGCCACTCATACAAAAAGACAAGAGATGCACACATCAATCATACGTTTAACCCATCTGCCCAGCACTGAACCCTGTAATAGCATGGCTATTACACACTCACATGAATAATGGAACCACAAACTGTGCTGTTGAGCCACATGTGTGCATGTTGTCAGTGCATGTGTGTCTACAGTAGCCTGTGTCCTTGTATATGAGACACTGAGTGAAGGAGTGTTTGATGGGGGAGAAGAAAGACCTCTATGATTCTGACAGCCAAGAAAGGTGATGGTATCAGCAGTCGAGCTATATATACACACTCATTACTGACAATATCAGAGCTCAAGCTATCAAGCAGACTTGATGGACACACAGGATCACAAAATACACATCAGAAATGGAGCAAGGGTGAGGCTGACATCATAACATGAGAGGCCAAGCTTTCATATCAAACACACATGTACAACAAGCTTCAACATGTCAAAGTGTCCTTGAGACACAACCGAACCCCAAATTCCTCTCACTGATAAGACCAGCACTTTGATAGCTACTTGACTTTCTTTATTTCTCATTTACCTGGTGGTACTGGGTAAAAACTTCAGATAATATGTTTTATTTAATACTATACGTCTGCTCCATCTCTCAACAGGCGTGGTTCTTCAATCATTACATGAGCTAGCTTATTGTAACACACGTTTACAGCTTTGAAACTGTGCAAAAACAAGTTTTCCTGTATGACTTGAAATCCACATTTAGCTGTAATTCTGAGCTAATAATGTAGTCTATCTAAAATGTGGCTCAATGAAAAGGAGAAGTTAGTGGGGTCTTAGAAGTGTCCCTCTTCCTCACAACTGAGCACAATATCTAAAGTGAAAATTTGATTTAAGAAAACAAAAAGATGAAACAAGACAGAAAACATAAACAAATCATATGCCAAACAGCTGAGAAGAACAGGAATTTCTGAATTATTGAGTTGTTAATCACAGGTAACCACCTAGGAGGGCAGTGACTCAATCATATTAGGTTCATATCGTATCATCATATCGTTAAATCATCATATTGGATTCACATTCCTTAAAATAAGTGTGTGTGTGTGGTCGGGATTTAGTTACCCTTTCTGTCATTGCAACCCTCTGTGTGTATCAGGCTCCTCTCTTGTGGAACCATGAGGCTGACACCATGTCTTCTTTCAGGACTAGGCTTAAGACTTTCCTTTTTGATAAATCCTATAGTTAATTATTTTGTTTGTGTTTTCTTGTGTTTCCTGATCTTTCCCTTAGTTATGCTGCTGGTGTAGGACAAACTGACCACATTTCCTCACTCTGCTGTTGTCTTAACTCTCTTTGATATTCATGTTTGGATTTACAATTATTGTCAATAAATTTCTGTTCATTGCTTGTCTTCCTGTGGAAACAACATCTGGCTCAACACGTCGATGTCTGTATCTCTTTCCTATCCTCTTGACTCTCAGCCGGTTGAGTAGATGGCCGCTCAGTCTGAGCCTAGTACTGGTTCTGCTGGAGGTTTCTTCCTGTTAAAAAGAAGTTGTTCCTTTCCGCTGTCGTTTCCATTCAGCTCAGTGTGGGGGTTTGGGCCAAAGAGAAGTTTTGATGCAATCTCCTAACTTCCTTAAGTAATCAACTAAGCAAAAATTTGCATTTTGTAATATACTGAATGTGATTATTTTATATTATATATGATTTGAATCTGGATCTGATTTAAATGTGGATGTATGATTTGGACTTTTTGTTTGTTGTGGTTGTATAGTGCCCTTAAATGACATTTGTTGTAAATTGGTGCTATGTAAATGAATCGACTCATACCAAATTGGTTACAGGTTTGGATCATTTTAAACTTTCTGTAATTTGTACTTCTTGCAAGTTGAAAAAATATTAACTCCAGTTCTTTGAAACACTCAAAGAGCCATGAATTATGTCACTACAGACTCTAAAATTGTTAAATGACTTCCCTAATAAGTATCATTTAAGAGAAATACCCAACCTGTTTGTTGCTGAAATAAAGTCCATCCTCCATTAAACTAGGAAAATAGTAAAATGGCACAGTGTTAAACTAGGGAAATCTAGCTACATGTAGGTTTTGTTGCCTGATTTAAGTAAAAAAATCATTTTCTTATACCGTATTTTCTGCACTACAGGGTGCACTGGATTATAAGACACACTGTCAATGAATAGTCCATTTTTTAATTTTGTCATATATAAAGCGCACCGGACTATAAGGTGCACCTCCCAATTTTTGTAACTTTGTGCGGACCGCTCTATTCAAAATGGATGATTTTGCTGCTCTGGCAGAGCTGGTTCTCCTGTATCAGCATTTCTATGATCCCTCAATGAGAGATCACAAAGATAATCAAATGCTTCAAAACTCACAGGAGAATACTGCACCGATGTAAGCGTCAAGTATAAATGCCTACACCACTTGCTCATGTCCACGTGCCGAGCATGGAGCTCTGCGCGACACTACAAAGCACAACTATAACTGAGCCTTAATGCTTCAAGCGGTGCAGCTTTGTAGTTTACCAAAGTCGTACAAAAACATTAAGACTTCTTACATATATAAGGCACTCCAGATTATAAGGCACACTGTTGTTTTTGGAGAAAACTTAAGGCTTTTAAGTGAGTCTTATAGTCTTGAAGATATGGTATATTATGCTGTGGGGGATGGTTAGAGCCGTTGGGTCACAGGGTCGCCGCCCAGTCTTTCTGTGGGAAATAAACATGTTCTTGCTTAAATTCTAATTTTTGGACAAGAATGTGGGGTTTTGCTTACAAATTAATCACAAAAGGCTTTTCTTGTAAAGAAGTGCATAGCCAACACACCTGCATTTTCAGGAGTGCTGCTATTTGTGGCTGTTTTGCTGGCTGTATTAAGCATCCCATTTTAGAACCTGATGATATCATTCCTGAATGATAACCCTCATACTCAGTCTCCTTATATAGTTGAGGTGCTTGTAATGTACATAACGCAGCCCTATAAACTGTCCAACGTGATTTACATCTAACGGAACTCTTCTAGTAGTGCCTTTATCTTGATGTTGCTTGGCAGAATATTAGGACGCAATGATGGACGGCTGTGTAGCACATCTAACTTGCTGCAGGACACTGTGTCCCATAACTGTCACTTAACCAAATAATCCCTCAGTAGTTTAATGAGCCTGGACTTAATCAAACCTTAAATACAAAGGTGTCAGAGAAGACAACTCTAATGGAGGTCAATTTTGAAACACTGGAATCGACTAATTTCAGTTTGCATCTTTTTATTATATTATCCTAAAATGCAGCTATTAATGCGAGTTACAGAGTTACATTATTGTTGTATTGTTTGCACACACAAACACACACACCCACACACACCATTCCTGGTGGCTAGCTAATGCAGTGTGACCCCCATCTGTCTTTCAGCCTTATCTCCCCCAGAGTGTCTGGTGGAACTGACTGACTGACTGTGTGTGGGTGTGAGAGAGAGTGTGTGTGACAGATGCAAGGAAAGTGGGATTAAATGAAGGAAAGATATTGCTCCTTGTGTGTCCCGAGGCTTCTCCTCCCCTCTCTGGTTTTTCTTTCCTCTCCTTCTGTTCTTTCTTCCGTGTTTCCTCCTCCTCTTCCTAAGCTCCCAAACTGTCATCCCCACACAAAAGCCTATGATTCATTGCCCACATGTACACACACACTCCCACTTACACACTCGGGATTTCATCTTCACGCAAGCAGTGTAAGAGGACTCACACTGAAAGAAGAGAAACCTGGCAGCATAAGCAAAATGAATCGGGTTCCTCCTTCTGGAACTGTAAATGTTAAACACAAGATTACATGACAGTTTTTCCATTTTGCAGTAAGATTTATTAATATACTTTGTAAAGAATGAAACCTCTAACTCCAGCACTTCTGATATGACCAGACTTTAGTTTTTTCAGGTTGAAAACTTTAATAACTGTAGTAAAGAGGGTAATTTTTCATAAATACTAAATAGGGGTATATATATATATATATATATATATATATATGTGTGTGTGTGTGTGTATGTACACACATGATGTAAATGCAATAGTAGTGTTGCTACACCGCTAAGAAATAATTGCCTAACTTTATTAGCTGTGTGTTTTCGATGGTAAACTGCTTTATTCAGTATTTATTTGAGATATTTATATCATGGTCGCATAAACACAATGTTAACAAATGGGTTCATTATCTTTTTATTTTCCAAAATGTCAAGACAGTAGAGGTCTAATAGCATAAATGATTAAATAAAAAGAAATTATACACTACCCTCAATCTTTCACTTTTCATCTATAATAAATTTGGGCGGACAATAATGACCAAATTTGCATCTCACTGTTTTAGATGGAAGTTAAGAAGGTCACAAAATATGTCCTGATAATTTTAATAAATCCTTAGTACAATGTTTAAAAGTAGTATACTTTTCTCAGTCAGCTTCTGCCATAGCTAAATAAAAGAAAGTGACCACAGTCAAGTATATTTTGATTGAGACTCAGTAGTTTTGTAATATAGCATGTTATTAATATATTAGTACAAATGCAAACCATGTCTTTCATTTCAAAATTAAACTAAGTTTTAAATAAAAATAAATAAATAGGTGAACTATTGATTATGGTCCCATTAAAAAGCTAATTCTCTAATAACTCTCACTTTTGGTGTCTGAGTTTTGAATGTTATGAAAAAGTTCCTGCTGGAGGGATCCCAAAGCATGCTCAGCCACTCAGATTTTCAGAGTCATTCCCCAAAAAGAACTCAATATTCTACAAAATTTAAATTTTTTCTAGGTAGGTAGGTACATTTATTTATATAGCACTTTTCAGCACAAGGCAACTCAAAGTGCTTTACAACACAAGAACAAAATTACAGACAAAGTTACAGAACATGATAATGACAGGTACTAATTGTCTA
>NC_051451.1:716624-722562 GCF_001649575.2 Kryptolebias marmoratus | reverse complement strand
ACAGTCTGAGTGCTGGTCGAACCGTGAACCCATCAACGAATTTGACGATAATCCAGGTAACTGCCTGGTCCAAAGAGCAGAAATCCTGTTATCAAAAACCCAAATATGTAAGGAACCTCCATGTCGGTAGGTACACAGTCTTCCACTCCTGCCAGGAATCCACTGTATATCCAACAAGACATATCCCGAGACTGGACTCTCCTTCACCCAGTCGAGAAAATTGTATCAATTGCGTTGAGAAACCAGCTGATCAGATCCATATTCCTTAAATTTTTGGAAAATATGTAAAAAGAGGCTTAAAAAAAAAAGAAAACAGGGTAATAATCTTTATATATATATATATATATATATATATATATATATATATATATATATATATATTGTTCCTATTGAGTTTGTGGACTCTCATAAATACCTGGGAATTTTAATTGATGCAAATTTCTCTTTTAAACCCCATATTGAAAACCTTTTAAAGAAAATGAAATTGACACTGTGCTTCCTTTTTCAGAATCAGAAATTGTTTAACTTTGAACACCAGGAAATGGCTTGTATCTGCAACTTTCTTACCAGCTATCGACTATGGTGACATTGTTTAAAACATGGGTAGGTTACCCTGGTCCTCGAGGGCCACCATTCTGCATGTTTTACTTGTTCCTCTGCTCCAACACATCTGATCTGAATCAATGGGTGATTAACAGGCTTCTGCAGAACATGAAGAGGTGATTTAACCACTGAATCAGGTGTGCTGGAAACATGCAGGATAGTGGCACTCAGGGACCAGGGTTGCCTACCCCTGGTTTATAAGAGTGCCTCTGCCAGGTCTCTGCAGATATTGGATGTTGTCTATCATGATGCCATAAGGTACATAACTGGTTGCAACCCCATACCCATCACTGCAGTCTGTACTAATTGGTCAGTTAATCATCATTATCCACAAGTAGGCTCTTAAATTAGTGCATCTTCATATATAAATCACTCCTTGGTCTGCTTCTTTCATATATTTCCTCCCACATGTCACGTCATCAGTGCAGTTGCAAACTTTCATTACCTGCAGCGTTCCCTTAGTGTTTACTGAACATGGCAAAAAGGCCTTCTATTACTCTGCTACTGTAACTTGGAACACATTGCAACAAGATATGGAGTTATTCACTTTGAAAAATATATGCAAATTTGTTCTTGTTTTTAGTGTTTTACCCTATTTTAATTGGCATCTTGTTTGTTTTACCTTATTTTATTGGCACCTTTTTTTTACAATGTATTGTTGTTTTAATTGTTTTTAGTTGTCTGTCTAAAATATTTTCTCTTGAAAATGAGTCCTTGCATCTCAGTGAGACTACATGTATAAAACAGGTTCAACAAAAATAAAGGAAATAAATGATATTACATCTTCATCAATCCCCAGGAGTTAGTGCCTGTCACCCCTGGTCATTGGGTGAAAGGTGTTTAACCCAGAGAGGGTGCCAGTCAATCCAAGGTCAACATAGAGACTGACAACTATTTACGCTCTTACTCACACTTAGGGACAATTTAGAGTTACTATATAGCCTAACATACATGTTTTTGGTCTGTGTTAGAAAATCCACACGTGCACAGAAAACATGCAAACTCTGCACAGAAAGTCTGCAGCTGAGTTTGAACATGCAGCCTTCTTACTGTGAGGTGACAGCCCTAACTAATGCCTCATCTTGATTAGTGGGGTAGAAAGGTTCACACAGTCTACACTTCAGTTTGGTTTTCAGGGTCATGATTTTCAGTTTTTTTTTTTTTTGTTTTAATTTTCTGTTTTGTGAATACTTGAAAAATACCATATGTTAGTAATAACAAATCACTCAAATACAGTTTTTTTTTTAAAAATATCATTTATTCACAAGGACATAAAAATTGAAGGAATGAAGAAGTTTTGCATTAGTCCATCATTAACACACGTTTTGTACAGTTACTGAAGAGATGTTGTGTATTTCAAAATGCTTTTCATTTTTAGAAATAAAGATTTTAAAATTATTTGCCCTAAATTAATAAATAAATAGTTATTTACTGTCAAATCTTAACAGAATCAGTTTTCTTGACCCTAAAATTGTGTTACTGCCACCTATAAGACCTTTTGTAAATGATTGTCCCACAAACTAAACTGACTGAAGTTTTAGTATAATTTTACAAATGTTAACTTTGTTGCAGTTGTTACATTCTGCAAAAATACAGGAGTAAAATATCTCTTAAAGCTGAAATAACTACAGAAATTACAGTTAAAAGTATAAATGAATATTTGAACCTACAGCAGTGAGGTAGGAACTACATAAATTAACATTACCCGAGTGAGTTTTATTTTTAACAAATGCAATGTCCTGTTAGTTTACATAGAGGGGACAGGACTTAAAACTTGTACTGGAGCCAGCAGCCATCGAAGCTGATCTGGTTTCAGCTTCACCTTTCATGTTCTGGTCCAAGGTCTACCTATTTAAACATGTACATTTTTCATCCACATTTTTCCTCATAAGGCCTTAGTTACAAAAATGCTTTGGTTCAAAGCTTTTTTTCACATCCTTTGAACCAAACACTACACACACACACCATAACAGGACAGGTGAACCAAGTGTTTTGAACTTTCTTTATAAAACAGAAATGTTTTGTTTATTTGTTATGTTTGTTTCTTTCTTTATTCTAGATCCACATTATAAGCTGCAGTTTCAGATATTTTGTTTGAACTTTGTTGGGTTTTAAAGCTTGAAAATAAGAAGAATAACATAAACATTTTGGAATGTGTTGCTCTAAGTTATTAGTTGACCTGATGTTAAGATGACTACAACATATTAAATAAAAGAACCAATAACAGAACTTTAAAATATTCCCATCCAGCTCAAAGTAAATACACCAAGCAGCCACCTGCCTAATATTATGTGAGAAAATTGTCTCTTTACCCATGGGTCCTACAGACAACTCATTCTCCAATCCTCTCTACTCTCTCTCTTTGAAGTCCAATATCTGGAGTCCCTGGAATGCATGTAACTGGGAATAGGTGCCCACTGGAAAGCCCCATCAGCAAAATACCTGAGTATTAAAAATCTGTAGAGCCTTGGCTGAGTCGTCTACCTTGCCTTTGCCATGAGAGTATGGTATGCTTAAAACAATCCTTGTCCTATCTCTGTCCTAAACGTACTTTTAATTTACATTGAAATACTAAGTTGTAGTGAAGAAAAACATTATTTTTAATGGCCAAAACATAATGACCCATGCACCTAAAACTGTTCCCCACAAACACACACCATTCATCTTTAAATTCCTAATCACTCTAGACTCACTGGGTTATTTTATTGAAACTGAGAGGCATCAATTTATCAAGCCATTGAACTGAAAGTTTTAAAAATGAATCCAAATTTTTGAATGTTGGATTGTTGATATTTCTTTGCTCAGCATTGTATGTGAGTTTGCTGGCAGCACGTTTGATAGATGGCTGATTGGCTCACAGATTGAATCCCTGACGGGTTGATTTTAAGAGCTTATTATTGTGAAAAAAATAAAAAACTATGTCCTGGAGGAGATACTTTTTATGATTTCTGCTTGGTTTTATATGCTGGCTTATTTCCCTTACATTGCTAAAGAAGGCAACATATCCACTCAGTAAAACTCAAGTAAACCCCTTTCCTGTCATAATATTTTTACAGATATAGAGCCAGTGGGTGAAAACTAAGTACACCTCTTGATTTAACAGAACCACTTTTAGCAGCCTTAATTTGATTGTCTTCTGCATGATTATATCAGTTTCTCTTTTAAACTTGTATCATATTTCAGTCAAGTTGAGGTCTGAACTTTGAATGGAGCATTGCACCATCTTGATTATTACCCATTGCCAAAAGGTAAATTCGATGATACTGTTTTTGTTCATGCATTTCTGTGTTCAAGTCTCAAGAATGTCAATATATATACCCTGGAAGTTGAAGCCAGAGTGGGTAAAGTGTGAGAATTTGGATTCTTTGTGTTTTTGTTTTCTTTATTTAGTCTTGTGATTGTTTTCAGTTTGGGTTTTTTTTCCTGTTTATGTTCCTGCTCAGTAGTTCACTCCTCCCCCGTCACTCTTTTTGCCCTCTTTGTCACGCCCATCTCCACCTGTCCATAATTATCTCCACTCACCTGTTTCTACTTACCTCGTCACCCTCAGTATTCAAAAACCCGGTCACTTCTCTCATTATCCGCTGGTTCATTGTTTTTTCTTGGTTGGTTGTAGCTGTCTCCGTGCCTTAGTTCCCTGATGTTTTGTTTCCCTGTGCTATTTGGTTTTCGTTCTGTTTTTGTTTGCTGCCCCGTCAGCATTTGTTTTGTTATTTTTCCTTAGTTAATAAATCAGTTTCTTTTTTTTACTATGAGTCTGCACTCAGAGTTCTTTTCCGTGTCCCGCGTTCCTGACAGAATGAACCAGCCATACCCGAACCCTGCAGACTCCTTCGTTGGCGTAACCCTCACTCCGGGGGAGAAGAACCAGATCCTGGCGGAGCTGCGGGAGGAGCACCCGCTCGCCTTTTTGGATGGGCCCTGTCCTCCGGCACTCATCTCTCCAGCATCTGGGAACCGTCGGAGGAGGAAGAGGAGGCCAGCGATGCCCACCACCACAGCTTCTCCGGTGGGACGGACCGTCGCCACCACGGCTTCCCCGGTGGGTCGGACCGCCGCCACCACGGCTTCCCCGGTGGGTCGGACCGCCGCCACCACGACTTCCCCGGTGAGACGGACCGCCGCCACCACGGCTTCCCCGGTGGGTCGGACCGCCGCCCACCACGGCTTCCCCGGTGGGACGGACCGCCGCCACCACGGCTTCCCCGGTGGGACGGACCAACTCCTCTCCTCCTGTCTCCGAGAGGTTCGTTCACAGCAACACACCCACAGCCTCTTCAGCCCACTTTTTGGTTTCCCCCGATTTGAGCCACTTTGCCACTAATATCACTGCCTATGGACTTCCACCCACTGAACTTTTGGACATTTCATCACAAATAAATAGACTTATTTCATCAACCGCCATAAATACGGACCCCAAACACAACCTAGTTGCCTTTTCTCTCATAGAAAAAATTATTTTGTCCCGTCCTGGTCTTCTCAGTTTGGCTCACTTCTCCCATATCCACACCACAGTAACTCAGTTAAAAGGACATTTGGACTATTCTTCTGCCAATTTTCAGCCACCTTCACCCCCAGCTCACCAGACACTCAGATCATCCTGTCACCTTTCAGTCCCGCCTGCAGTGCCTTCAGTCCCGCCTGCAGTGCCTTCAGTCCCGCCTGCAGTGCCTTCAGTCCCGCCGGCAGTGCCTTCAGTCCCGCCTGCAGTGCCTTCAGTCCCGCCTACAGTGCTTTCAGACCCGCCTGCAGCGCTTCCAGCCACTCCAGAGTCACCTGCAGCGCTCTCAGCCTCTGCCGAGCCCGGGGACCTCTCTGCGCCCTCTGCCGAGCCCGGGGACCTCTCTGCCCCTTCGCTCCGCTCCGCTCCACCGAGGGTCCAGGGGGACGCTACGCTCTCCTCTTCGCCACCGAGGGTCCGGACCGACGCCTCCCCTAATCTCTGAGGGGCTCGTCGAGGATGCCGTCACCTCAGCGCTGCTCCACCGAGGGTCTGGGTTGACGCCTCACTCTGCGCTGCTTCACCGAGGGTCGGGATTGGCACTTCGCTCAGCTCAGCCACGTCAGCCCGGCTCTCGCCTGCTTGGCCCGCGTCGGCCCGGCTCTTGCCTGCTTGGCCCGCGTCGGCCCGGCTCTTGCCTGCTTGGCCCACGTCAGCCCGGCTCCCGCCTGCTTGGCCCACGTCAGCCCGGCTCTCGCCTGCTTGGTCCATGTCAGTTTGGCGCTCACCTGTTCCGCCGAGGACGGCGTCTGGGCCATTCCTTAGAACTCTTGCTCCGCCGAGGACGGCGTCTGGGCCATTCCTTAGAACTCTTGCTCCGCCGAGGATGGCGCC
>NC_051451.1:707422-716489 GCF_001649575.2 Kryptolebias marmoratus | reverse complement strand
CGTCCGCCCGAACTCTGGCTCCGCCGAGGACGGCGCCCGGGCCGTCCGCCCGAACTCTGGCTCCGCCGAGGACGGCGCCCGGGCCGTCCGCCCGAACTCTGGCTCCGCCGAGGACGGCGCCCGGGCCGCCCGTCTGAACTCTGGCTCACTAGAACTCTAGCTCTTGCAGTGTTACATGAGTTTGTGCATATCATTTACAGGATTTGTCTAAAATGTCTTTCATTTCTCATAATATGATCTTCATTTAAAACTCTGGCACAAAGGCTGGCAGTTGATATGCATTTCTTCAAAAAATGTTAGGTATTGAACACAAACCTGAATAGTTCACAATAATGGTTCTCAAATGTACAATTGGGGCCCACTGTGGGTCATGAAACACCAAGTAAGGGTCCTTAGATGATCACCATAAATCAATACATCTATCCATTATTGGCTGCTTGTTCCGAAGGGGCATCAGCTTGAGTAGGGAGGCTGAGTCCTCTAGATGTGGAGAGTGGCTGTACTCAGAGTCTCTTCTGGGTAACCTAACTTCTCACTCTATCTCTAGGTGGGAGCCCAGCTACCATATAGGAACGTAGATCTATTGGTAAACAAAGAGCTCTGCCTTGTAGCTGAGCTACCTATTCACCCAACATACTGGTGCAGAGTATGCAATGCTGCAGAAACCGCACCAATCTGCTTCTTGATCTTGTGCCCCATTCTTCCCTCACTAATAACCAAAACTCTGAAATACGTAAACACTTCCAATATGATCCTTTGACAAGAAACATTTTAAGATATTACAGGTATTGAATGAATGGTTAAACAATAGTTGGCTTCCTCTGAGATCACCAAAACAGGTTTTCTAAAAGGAGATGCCACCAGAGTCTTACGACTGCTCTTACAATCTCAGAAGTACTGATATTTACCCTCATCTTAGTCCAGTTTCAGGAGGGTTGCAGAGATGACAACTACACTGAGGAGGATTCATGTCAGATGGATATAGCTTCAGGCTTCTGATCATAAGGGAGACAGATGAGTACAGATAGCAGGCCGAGAGAAGGGTCAGAGAGGAGGAGTATGTGAGTGAGTATGAGGTGAGTGGAACAGAGCATTGGGTGCAAAGGAAACTGATGGTTGCTGTCAGGGGAAGTTTGGATTAGTTGTTCAATAACTAATCCAAACTAAATTAGTTCCAGGCAGAAAAATCTACTTTTCAACAGACAATATCATAAATCCAAATCCAAAAAAAGATAGTCCAAACCATTGTTTAGAGCCAGCCATAAATCCAGCCAAGTCCAAAATCCAATAAGCAAAATCCAAAGCAAAAATCCACAATCCAAACTGGCAGGTAAGAGAGAGACTAGGGTTAGGCATGTAGTTAACAGATCAAAGACTTGCAATTCTGATGAGGAAGAGGCAGAGTCAAAAAGTACAGGCAGGCAGGAACACAGGTACAATTAGTCAGAAAACAGGATGTTGGAACCCTGAGACTCAGTGGCAACAGATGATCTGGCACAGATAAATGGGGCAGGTGAGTTTATATAGAAACCAAACCAGGTGCGAGCAACCAGTGCAGCAGGAGGGGCTGCATTCAAGTTGGCTCAGAAAAAACAGGATCAGGCTCAAACTGCGACACATTCACCATTTACATCAGATAATGACTAGATTTTCATTTTCACAGAACTTGACGGTAAATATAAAAATGTTTAATAAACTTTTCTGAAATCTGTTAAAAATAGTCAATCTTGCTATTTAAATTTACTTTGCTGTAGTGTAGGTGGTTTGGGCTCATATTTCTTAAAGACATTTGAATAGGGTTGTTGTCTTTAGTAACTTGCCTATAAAGTAAAACAAAAAGTTCTAACAAAAGAAAACCATTTCGAAGGCATGTGATTGTTAAGGATAAAAGCTCATCAGTGCAGTTTCATTTTTGAGACAGGCAGAACAAGACATGGAACCTCCTTCAATCTTTCTGATAGGGGCAATCAACTGATGAAAAATCTAGAAAGAAGGACAGATGTAAGAGCGGCCACTCTTACGATTATTTTCTCATATTGTCTCTTTCTTTATGCCCTTTTCCTGCCTTTCCATCACCAACCGTCCTTTCTCAAGGCTTCTCTCCTCTTTCTAATCATTGCTCTGCCCCTCCTCACTTTTGTATGAGGTGGAAGCAGAAAAGAAAAAAATGTTCAGCAGAAGTACTTTGATGAACAGACAGTCAGATAATAGACTATCCTATTACGGAAACAAGCAGGATGGCATTGTGCTTATGAATGACAGAGGTGATGTGTAGACGATGGGGAGAGAGAGAGTGGGAGGAGATGGTGAGAAAGATACTGAGGGAAGGAAATTCTGTGAGAGAAAAAGGGGAAAGACTAGATGAGGCCCAGAACAAAAAGAGTTTATAGTGGAAATCAACATGAATGAGGTGGAAAATAACAAAAAGGGAGAAGAGAAAAATAATCTCATTGAGACATGGATAATAGTCAGCACACACTAAAAATGACCTCCATTATGCGAGGCGGATTTGTATGAGCCCATGTGTGATAGAAACCTGATGAGATAATAGTAATATTCCCCCAGATGAAGCTACATTAAGTCTATTTCTGGATTTGCTTTTTGAATAAAAAGCATAGTGATTTTATGTTGGTTTAATAACAATTTGATTTTCACCTTCAACAATCTGATGTGAGTTTATGTGTTTAGTTTCACAGGGATTTTTCTTCATTGGTACACATTTTCCCCCAATATTTTAACACACCAATTCAATTCAGTTTATTTATGTAGTGCTGATAATAATAATAATTATTAGAACTATAAGAGAAAAAACAACCAAATTCACTCTAAAACTGATACAGATTCAAATCTAATTCCAGTCAATTAAATCTAATTATAATACAGCACAATTGCATACAGTACATTATAAAATGACAATTAGTAAACCATTATCTGTCTAAAGAAACCTGTGGATTGTGTCAAATCTTCATCCCAATCCCACGACATGAGCAGCGTGTAACCTACAGTAGAAAGGAACAACTCGCTTTTAATAGGAAGAAACTTCCAACAGCATCAGGCTCAGGGTGAGCAAACATTTGCCTCAACCAGTTGGAGGTTTGCAAGGACAGGAAAGTGATACAAACAAACACAGAAGCAGTTGGTCCAGGTGTAGTTTCTGTGGGAAGATAGGCAGAGAATGCCAGCTTAATGACAGCAATAATTGTAAATACATTCATAGAGAGCAGAGATAGTAAAGACGGCAGAGTGAGGAAATCTGGTCAGTACGTCCTCCAGCCCATGATGGACTTGCGACCTGTCAAGCGTGTACCCCACCTCTCACACAATGACCGCTAGAGATAGGCACCAGCTCCCCTGAAACCCTGAGCAGAAAAGCCGGTAAAGAAATTGAATGGATGTCCTCCAGCAGTTTAAGCTTATAGCAACATAGTTAAGAGGTTAACGCTGGAAACACAAGCCAATTGTAACTATAGGATTTATCTAAAAGGAAAGTCTTAAATCTGTCTGTAGATTTTACAATAAATTTCTGTTAAATGGCAATAACAAAAATCCATAAAGTCAAATAAAATCCCTGTATTACATATAAAACAAATGAATCTTTAATATAAGATGGACCTTGGTTGATGAGAGCTTTGTATGTCAGAAGTAAGATTTTAAATTATATTCGGACCTTGTCAGGGAGCCAATGGAGAGAAGCTAAAACTGGAGAAATCTGATCTCTTCTTCTAACTCTCATCAGAACTCTGGCAGCAGCAGTTTGGATCAACTGAAGACTTTTTTGAGTTTTGTGGACATTACAAAAGTCCAGCCCAGATGTAATAAATGCATGGACCAGTTTCTCTGCCTCATTTTGGGACAAGATGTTTTAACTTCAGTGATATTGTTCACGTAGAAGACAGCACGCCTGGTACCATCATCAGTTCATTGAAAAATGATTACCTTTTTACATAAAAACCTCATTTTACTTGACCATTTGCTCTTTTGTAGTTTTAACTATAATTTCACTTTCAAAATATATCCGGAAATATCCACTGACTGCCTTAAGCAGGAGGATGTGAGTTGAGGTTTAAAATGCTGGCTGCATGCTGGTGTTTCCAGGAGGAATTAGAATTAATGTATCTTCAAAAACAGCTTATGCTTCTCACGACCACAGGCCTTAGTCAGCAACTGAGTAGTGCATTTCTCCACCACGTGACATATTCCTAAGATGCTATCTGCACTTTGAGAGTTTTATAAATTGTCTCACCTGGAAAATGTCAAATGCAACCATGTTTTCTTCGTCAGCAGGAAGTAGTTTGCCTTGAGTGCTTTTCATTACGTCTCTTTCTTGCTTTTTAGCTCCTAAAAGTGTGAGCGGGATGCAATAAAGAAATGCAAAGATGAAGAAGGGAGAGCAGTTAAATGAGAGATCCTTGGTTCCAGACTAAAGCAACATGTAGAGCTGCATTGCACAATTTCTGCTATTTAAAAAAAGACTCATGCAAGTAATACATTTGTGCTTTCTAACAATAAGCTCCTCCAGAAGATTTTTCTTTCCTTGATTGTTGTCTCAACATGATAAATTTCAAAGATTACCAGAGTTTCCTTGACTGAAAAGGGAAAGTATTTTCAGAGCCCAAGAAAGCAGACAGTTCGGAGCAAGTTAATGAAAACCGCCTTCAGGTTATTTTGGCTGTTAATTAAGTCAGTTGTGATGCTCAGTATCCATATTCTGAAGTAGCCCAAAATAAACAGATATCTAAAGACTGCAAACAAATTTTAATTTGTTTGTCATTTTTTAATGTTTGCATCTGAATGCTGAGTATTTCTGTGTCAGTTCATTTTAAAGTCCTCTACTGACAATTATGTCGAAACTAACAACCTATATTTACAGAGACAAATTTTAGCATGCATTTCATTTGAGCACAAAAGCAAACTTGTCTGGTTCTTTCTTTGAAATACCATCTTTGGTCTTTAAAACTGAAAAGACTCAATTTATTTATTAAAAGTGCAAAAATTCTAATGAAAAGTTGGTCTACTGAGGTGTGCTGTGGAAAACATTTTCCCCCTGCAGCTAATAAGTACTGATGTAGTCACAGACTGAGCAGTGATCTGCCAATTTATCTCTAACTGTCCTGTGGTCTTCGGGTCAAATTGACCCAAAATTACAAGGACTTCTCTCCCTTTGTCTCTCTTTTTAGGGTTTCAGGAGGGTTAAATTACATTAAAAGATTGCACCAGATTGACTGATTGTGATAATAGTCACAGAATCAACAGCTATTCATCTGAGGAAAAAGGAGTTAACCCTTTCATGCATAGTGGTCACTGCAGTGGGCAGCTCTTTAAAACCTATACTCTTGTATATGTGAAGTGAAATTTATTTATATAGCACTTTTCAGCACAAGGCGACTCAAAGTGCTTTACAACACAAGGACAAAATTACAGACAAAGTAATGTATGGATTTTTATAAGTATATACCACTAAAGTGGACATTAGTGCATCATGCAATACACTACCATCTAGTAAAAACAAATCTAAACATATGTTGACCATATACTGTTCAAATTTTATTAGAATAAATAAAATTAAAAAAACAACATTTTTCCACCCTTTTTTATGGCGTAAGAAAAAATTTACAAATTTAAGTTTTAAAAAGAGATTCAGTTTGTGGACATTGCTGCATTGGCACGCTGCAGCAGACCCATATATTTGTCATTGTAACACTAAAAAACAGTAAAGAAATCTCAACAGTTTATACATGGTAATAATACATTTTAAATGCCACTTTTCAGCTTGAGTCATGGCTTTGGACAGTTTCCTTGTTTATATCAGAGAATAATGTAAGTGTGTGCTACTGTTATTTTCTCTTATTTCAATTGCAATACAGCTGTGTATAAAGAGTTAAGTATTTTCGATGGTGGCACTCCTTGCATAATATTTGAGACCAACTGATGTACCAAAACAATCCTAAAACGGTCTTTAAAAGAATTGTTTTGTTTAGCCTTTACATAAAAACAACTGACTCAGTTCTGAAGCATTTACTCATCTGAGTGAGCGTGCAAGGAGAATATTAAGAGAGCCCACCAAGACACCTGTGAGCACTCTGAAGGAGTTCCAAGTTTCAGAGAGACTGAGCTACAATAACTGCTGCCCAGGTTCTTCACTCGTCTGAGCTTTATGGGAGAGTGACGAAGAGAAAACCACTGTTGCAGAAAAGTCAGATTAAATCTTGAGTAGAGCTTGGTAAACTCCCACTCTCTCCTTCCTTCTTGGTCTCTCTCACTATTCTCCTTCACAGTCATTCAGTTTGTGATGAGAGCCTGCTCTTGGGAAGTTTGCACATGTCCCATATTCCTTCCATTTCTTGATAAGAGATTTAACAAAACTCCTGGGAATGTGTAAGGCCTTGGAAATCCTTTTGTATTCATCCCGATTTGTATTTATGAAGCCTAGGCAAAAATTCAAACAGGAAGACCTGTTTCAGCCTCACCTGAATCATCCAAACGTTGTATCAACCGTTTCTACCGCAGCCTATCAGCATTGGACCACGCCTCATCCTAACCAATCACTGAGCAAGCCTTCGTTTAAAAGGACCTCCATCCATGGCTTCATCTGTTCACCAGCTGAACTGCAACCTTACCTCTGTCTCTTCTCCACCACTATTTTCCCAGCTCCTTCAAGCTCCCTTCCTCTCTTCGACCTCCACCACCAGTGTCCGGCCCGGGGAAGACGCCTCTAATCCTCATCCTAAACTTCTCGTCCAAGTTTATTGCTATTCACAGCAGTCTTTGTCATAAACCAGGGTTGTCAAAGAGAGCAGCGACAGAGAACCAGACAGTAGCCAGGATAAAGGTAAGAGATTTATTTACAGGTGTTTTCAGGGAAGGAGTGTCAGGATTCAATGGCGTCAGAGGATTCAGCTTGGTGATTGACAGACCACAGTAACCGGAAAATCAGGTAAGTGCTTTTATTTACAGTGACGATGTGTAGGGAAAAGAATTTGCTCGGATCTGAAATGAAAAGAATCAGAAGGTAAGTAAACACGATGGAGGATAAGATGAGTGAGTGTTAATTTATAAGTTAAAGGCTTACAAAGCGACAGTTCTGCACAGGCTGTGTGATCTGCGGTGGTTACAGGGGTAAGGATCTCCTGATGACGAGTGTCCAGGAAAACAAGGTAGGTCTTAATCCAAAAAGTGAGGCAACCGTAGATGAGACAGATGGGTACAAACGAGCAGCTCATGTGCTTAGGTTAGGAACGGGTGGATAGTGGACCAGACTGGATCTCCAGGTTGAACAGGAACACTGAGAAAATACAGGAACAAAAACACAGGGAAGAAAATCTTCCTTGAGACAAGTTTTACTCGGATCGGCTCAGAGACTTTACCACTTGGTAAGCAATGCTCCAGCGCTGGTCTGATCTCCACCACAGCCTTAAGTACACTGCCCGTCTGATACTTCATTGCCTGCAGGTGTGGAAGAAGAGAACTCCGCCAGCAGGAGGAGTCGGACAATCCCACCAGGAAGCAAACTCACAGATCACCACAAGGAGGATCTGAAACGGCACAAAGGACACCAGGTGAGTCTCGGGTACAGATTGGTGATGAGTTCAAATCCAGGTTTAATTATTGTTCCTTCTGTTTGCTTACAGGTTTGACAGGTGGAGAAAACTCAGAGAAGATGACGTCCAAGTAAAAAGGTTTCAGGAGGAGGTTCCAGTTCCAGCGGTAAGTACGTTCACAGGTAAGTTGTCCAAAGATCCAGACAGTTCAGTATTTACAGGGTTCAGCACCGATAATCCTGAGGAACACAAAGGAACGAGAGCAAGACAAGGGTTAGTACACACAAAGTTTATTACGGCACAGAGAACTAGGGCTGGGAATCTGACCCAAAAGGCGTGATGCTCCAGCGTCGACCTGGACCCAGTCCCAGGCTTAAATACCGGAACCACTCGTCAGGAAGATGGGGAACAGCTGCGGAAACGGAGTGCTTTATCCCACCAGCAGGTGGAGACAGAGCAACCCCAGATCCTCACAGTCTTCAGCCAGGGTCCGAGCGCCAAAACCTTATTTCTTTCATGTCTTATAAAACTATCTAATTGCAGCTTTTCTCTGTGTGAGTCTCTCCAGGTCAAAATGACAGTCACTATGAAGAGGGAGAATATTTATGCAGTCACTTATTTTACATTACATTTTTAACTTGTAGTAATCTGTAGAAATTTATATTGACTACGATTGATATATGACAGCATCAAAAGCATAAAACAGGGGCGAATACTTCTTATAGACAGCTTCAGTAGGTAACGTTTATAAAAATGTATTTTTTACATATTTGTAAAAACTATCAGTATGTTCTGACAGTAGAATATGAGACATATAGTCAGTGGAAAAAATCAAGCTCCTCCCAGTGGTCCAACACCACTCCCAGTCAGAAACAACCAATCAGAGTCTTAGCAGTGTTAATCACTCATGTGCACATGCTGCTCACACCTTCCCCCCACACAGCGCATACCGTTGTTCAAGCTCATGATTGCCAGTGTGCTGTAGCTGTGCTAATGGCGGAGAAACAACTTAACGTTACAGGAAAACTGACAATTTCTCGAATGGCACCTGCTAAAAAAAAAGACAGGTAAACAGAAGAGGACCCATGACGAAAAGCAAGCTAAAAAAAAAGAATTATTCCGAGCCCAAGCTGCTTTTCTGATGTCATCAGTGGCCCTGCTTACTAGCCTATGTCAGTCCCTCCAGGGTTTTGCGGGCATTTTTTGTGATTGTTGCGGGCTAAAATGCCTGATTTCGTGGGGCATTTTCCTAAAAGTTGTGATGAAAAGTTGCAATTTTTTTTTTTACTAAAATCAATAAAAAACCACAACTTTTAATATATAAACCAAAAATACTTCCTAGTTTTGTAGGATAATTCCCAACAAACATTGTCAATATCAAAAGGTGCTTTATTTGAGAACTTTGATAGCTTCTAAACTGACATTCATGACCATTTCTGGATTGTCCCTGGTCTGCAGCTCTCCTCACATGTTTTGCAGACACAAAGTGTTTGTCGATGCGTTTATGTTCCATGATTACACTGCAGGAC
>NC_051451.1:699596-707305 GCF_001649575.2 Kryptolebias marmoratus | reverse complement strand
CGCTAATGTCGGCCAGCCGTTCTCTGCCGGCCCCTTCTCTCACGTGTGGTGGTTCACTTAGGGACGGCTAAGTCAGCTGTGAGCTAGACGCCGCTAACTCCGCGGAGCGCGAATATCCAACATCCAACTTCAAACTAACTTCACTGCGGTGTTTTGCTGAAATCTTTGTGGGCAAATGTGAAGCATTAGCGCACATTTTCGTTTCAGTTGCTGCTCCTGCATGCTCCCGACATTCTGATGTTAACAGGATGTGACGTCATGTCTTCTTCGTGAGTTATTTGGGGTTATTTTGGTGAATGTTGCGGGAAAGTTGCGGTGTTTTGGGCAAAGTTGCGATTTCACGGGGTTTGCTTGATTTTGCGTTAATAGTTGCGATCGCAACATCGCAAAATCCTAAAGGGTCTGCTATGTGCTTCGCTGTGTGGGAGAAGCTGTGGAGGGAGGGCCGAGAGCAAGGGGGAGGGACCTGTAGCTGTGCTTGTTCAAATGATCAGGCTAAGTCCATGGTTTTCTCTGAACTCCTTACTGCAGCTTTAATCCCACAAGAGAATTTCCAATGTGACATCAGTAACTTTAAGACAGGAGTATCACATGTTTCAGTATACTTTAAATTGATTGAGGGTTGAGGAATAGACAAGTTTAAACGCTGCTGTTTGACCATGGACATGTGACTTTCTAATCCCTGGGTAGTGTGTGTCTGTTTGAATGTGTCACTGCCTGTGCCTGATTGTGTGTGTGTGTGTGTCATATGAGCACCTGTGTGTGTTACTACAGAGATTTCTCCTGGACGTGTCTATGTGTCTGCATACATGCAATTTGTGTTCATAAAAGCCTTTGTGTGAATTGATGTGTATCAGTGTGTATTCATACTCTCAGTGGCCACATCTATCACATAGTGTGGAGAGTTACAGAGTGTGAAATCAACTTTGACATTCATGGTTCTAACCTCCCAAGGCCGTCCTAAGGCGGAACACTTAGACTGGAGTGTCACTTTTCAGACAGAGAATAATAACAGAGTCTTTGAAGCCGACTTTTCATTCTCACTGACTCTTATTCATTTTGACCTAGCCAGTGGAAATAATAGACTTAATACTCTCGTCTCTCTCTTCTCACTGCTAATACTGTCTCATTGCATTGCTCTCCCGCTTTTTTGCACGTTGTCTCCTTGTCACTTTCTTTCCATTCTCTAAAAACTCCACATGGCAGGGAATTTAAATATTTAACAAAAAAGAAATGGAACTGTTCTAGGTATGGTTAGCAGAAAAAAATGAACCCATTCACAAAACTTTAGACATTTTTCAAATAAAAGCAAATAAAAATGCCCTTTTTTCTGTCTCCTATAAGGCTGTCTGCTTGTCAGCAAAAACAATATTGCCTGTTTATTTTTTCATTAAGACATATATAAAAAAGAGAAAGTTGATCATTTTTATAATGCATAACTTTCTTTTAAAACATTCCCACATCATGTTTGACTATTTTTAGAAGATGAGCTAATTAAAATTCCCCTACTCTCTTTATTCTTATGAGCAAATGCCTGCTATGACTATAAAACTGTAGATTTAAAAAAATAATAATAATAGTTTTGTAAAAGCTCTCTGTCATAGTTTTCTTTAGTTTAGTCATTGTGGTCATTTAGAAAAAAAAAATATTTGGGATCATTTCTGGTTTTAGTGGAGCATGTTTTTAACCATTCAGGCTTTAAAATATGACTTCCCAGCTCTGGCAGCATTCACCTCGTCTCCAAAACAAACTAGAGATTGAAATCATCAGAATAATTCATCATGTACCACACCCAAGTTACAGATTGTAAACTGCTGATGTCCAGAACAACATGTAATAATTTTTCAACTGTGATTTTTGGTTTGGGACACTCGAGTTGTCTCAAATCAGCAACAATTTGTTCTTTGTACTTTCAAACCTTCTAAATTTGTAAGACGTGTGTCTGGTTATGCAAATATACCTTTTGTGTTCAGTCAAGCATTCAGTTGAGAGGAAAACACTTTGTTGTGTACACTCCTTACCAGAATTACAGAACATCTTTTTTAGGCAGAGCAATGCCCCAAAGGCTTTGGATAATACAAGTCTGGTCTGAGAGGAGACTCTGGGCTTCGGCTGACAAAGGTTAGTATTTTATAAAGTACCACAGTCTCCTGCTCAATGGAGCAAACAGAGCAAACCCCCCAATTTTCTAATATGGGGGTACAAACTTTTTGCTCTTTTTGATTTAAAACATGTTATCACTCCCAGCAGAAAGACTAAAGCATGTAGTGTTTGTTAATTCACTTCTGTTGTGACAAACTAAAAAAAAAAAAAAAAAACACTAAATAAACTTAATATTAACTAGAAGCACTCAGAGCGCAAACCTCTGCCAAGGCCATAGCCTGAATAAATATAGTGTTAAAGTGTTTAGTAAAAGGTTGGATAATTTTATTGAAAAGCAAAACATTCTGTCAGATTGTCAATATGGCTTTACAGAAAGCAGTTCAACTACAATGGCACTGATGGCGTTAACAGAGGAAATCATAGATAATAGGAAAATGCTGCATTCCAAGATTTTAAAAATGCCTTCGATACTATCAACCATGATATCTTTTTTTAAAAAATGGAATGGTATGGAATTAGGGGGGTAGCATTAAACTGGCTTAGAAGCTACACTGGACAAAGGAAACAATTTGTAGAATTAGGTAATCAGATTTATTAAACATTACTTGTGGGGTTCCTCAGGGGTCAGTGTTGGGCCCCAAATTATTTAATTTGTATATAAATGATATAGTCATCAGGTTTTGCGGAAATAGTCAAAGGTGAGCAACTTGACGACAAACGTACTCGAGAGACAACAGGATAAAGTAAGTGCTTTTATTTACTGTGTTAGGACAGGGACTGGGCCGGATCTGGAAAGGAAGATGGAGGCTGAGTAATGGAGTAAATTCTTTCAGTAGGTAAATTGTTCTGTTCTTACTGGTAGAGGAGGCGATCTCTGCACAGAGGAGGAAGATGAAGGTAATCGAAGGTGAGCATTTACAGATGGCTGTTTCCAGCGTAGTGGATTCCAGACATGGAGGTGAGTATTTACAGGTGTACGTTCCACAGGTAGGTCGGGTTCCGGATGGAGGCAGACAGGCACAGCGTGGATCAGGTCAGGTGAGAGGCTCAGGGGAAACTGCTTCGATGAAGGCAGCGAGACGCACAGATCAGGTAAGCTCCAGGAAGCACAGAGTTCTGAGGATACACAGAATACAAAAACATTAGCAAGACTCAGGAAGCTGAATTAACTAAAGGCCGAGATGCTTTTTACCCAAGGCAAGCGATGCTTCAGCGTTGGTCTGGTCTTCACCGCAGCCTTAAGTTCCTGGAGCACTGATGATCTTGATCTGCCGCAGCTGAGGACGATTAGTCTGCCAACCAATCAGGAACCGGAACAGGAAACCAGGAAGCAAACTCACAGAATACCACAACAGTCAAAATATCAAACCTGAAGAAATACATTATATTTGCAGATAATACTAGTATCCTCTGTACTGGCAATAACATCCAACAACTCTCAGAGGTGGTCAATACAGAAATGACAAAAATACAACATTGGTGCAGAAACAATAAATTATCACTTAATTTAGATAAAACTAAATTCATGTTATTTGGAAACTGTAAGAAACAAGAAAATAATGCAATTAAAATAAGTATTGACAGTATTGATTTACAACAAGTCCATGAGATTAAATCTTTGGGTGTTTTATATTAGATGATAAAGATGAGAATGTGAGATTTAAGGGTCATGTAATATGAAAATAATTTAAGTTAATTTGGTGTTTGGAGATTCAAATGTTGATGAGTATAAGAGGGGGAGGAAATTATAAGATCTTGTATCTTCTACCTGCTCCTTTTCGAACAGATAATGTAAGATTGCATGTTAATGGGGCAAGACAATTTGTTTTAATTTATATATATTTCCTCCGTTACATGGTTGCATAGTTGGAGCACAACGACATCTGTGACCTTGACCTTAGACCCATCACCTTGAAATCAGCAGTGATCACCCTTGTCCAGCTGTGGGTTTTAACATTCCTGTTATACAGCTGCAGAGTTAAAACATGGGCTGATCTGTGACCTTGACCTTTGACCGGATCACCTCCAAAATTTAATGACTTCTTTCTTGTACCATGTTTGACATTTCCTGAAACTTTAATGAAAATCAGTTCTTAACTTAATGAGTAATCTTGTGCACAGACACACAAACAGACACTACTGGTGGAGGTGAAGATAATCGCTTCCGTCCTCATGCAGCAGTCAGAGCAAGAGATGTTCACCCCAAGAGCAGACTGCAAATGAATTGCACATGCACTAAGCTGCTGCTGACTGATCCAAAGAATTTTAAAAAACCTTTTTTATCTAAAATAAATCACTGCACTAAAAGAACTGAGTGTCTGTTTTGGTCACTTTAGCCAGTTCCAAGCCCTGATAAAGGAGAAGGGTTGGAGTTGTGCTTTTAAAAGAAGCAAAAATCAACAAAAGAAAGTTAATTTGTAGTTAACAATGTATTTAGTGTGTTTTCTTTATTTACTTGTTGTCTCTATGGAAATAACAAAGGAAGATAAAGTTGTTTTTTAGTGTTAAAATTGTGCTGCATGTTTTTCTGCCAACAAATCAGACAGAACAGTATGATCAATGAGGGATAACACACTGTTTAGAATAACAGTGTATAGTTTTCACCCACAAGTTTATAAAAAGTGGGAAAATAAATATCTTTATTCTGATTTTATTTTGACATCTACCCAGAGCTCAATGTAAGTGATTATTTTTGTGTTGAACAAAAGTCTAGGCTAAAATTGGACTAAAAAGTAAAAGTGTTGTAAACATCAGCCCCTGGTTTCATATCTAAATAAATTGTGGCATTTCACCACAGTTAGTTTAAAACATAAATAAATAAAAAATAACCAGGGTCACACACACAATAAGATTTAATTACACCATTCAGGGATATTTTATCAGTGAGACTATCAACTTCTGTAGACACCATAGACACTCACATGTTTATAGCCCTGATTTTGCTCCCCATTTTATCCCATAATCAGGCACGTGTAAAGTAGAGTGCTGTTCAGTGATGCTCCTCAGGTGATTCACCTACTTTTAGTGTGAACACGTGAAGTGAGGGCAGCTCAGTAAGGACACAAATTTGCTGTAGTTTAGATGAAGCAATTGTTTATAAATTGGACTCCAAAGATGTTACAGCAACGCGTTATAATGTTAGCCAAGTAACTTTTTCTGGAAAAAAAAAGTTCACTTCATGAAGCTGTTGTTGTGAAGAAGAGTCATACAGGAGCTCACATTTAGAGAAGAAAAGAAGATGAGGTTGTTTTCTTTACAAGTCAGAAAAGCTTTTTGACTTCTTGACTCAAGAATACAACATATTTGCATATGTGTCAAATATGCACATTGTAGTTATGCATATGTATCTTTATGTCTGTGTTAATTTGTGTGTGTTTGTTACCTTTTTAGGACCAGTTCTCCTATACACACAAATTTGTCTGAACCCACGTTTGGGGATCAAAACACAGTCCTTTTATGTTCAAACACCATTTTGGGGTTAGGGGTTCGGTTTACAGCTGATTTGATTTGAGTTTAAGTTAGCCATATACTGGTTATCGTTAGCTCTGACATGACAGGCAGCAATTTACAATCCTCCAAGTAATACCAGGTCTTTAACTGTATTAGAGTGTTGCTTTCTTGATTGTAGTTGTTTTTTCTGGGTAATGTGAAGGTTGGAGACAGCATCCAGTCTTTCCACCAAAAATATTAAGATAGAGAACAAAATAGTGAAACAGAGGTAAAGAGACAATGTGGTAGTTTGATGCTTTATTTTTTATGTTTTGTTTTATACCTTGACACCTTTGTCTGATGGCGATATTCCCTCCAACAAACTTGACTTGGTTGTAGATTGGGTCCACTCTGCTCTCTGATGCATCCTTCAGCATCCCTCACTAGCAATCACAGAACTGCATCCCTCCAGCTCATCCAGTCTGGCATCACTTTGTGAAACTTTGCCACCAAAGAAAAAAAAATAAACAAACAAAAAACAGATATCCACTTCCAGTAAAATTTGTATTATCTCTTTGCTGCCTTTGTTGCTGAAGCCACAACATTCTGGCTGATATTCTGCTGGCAGCAAATCAGGAGGGAGGACTAGTTCCAAAACACAAAAGAATCCCCAACTTTCACCATGTTTCATTCTCACACAGTTTCTCTCAGGCTTCCTGTTCCCACACTTTGCCTTTATGTGATAAGTAAGTGGAGAGTTTTCACACCTGTACTTATGCCTTCACTAAAAAAAGTGTAAGCTAAATTGTTTTGTTGTTGTTTTTTGTGTGTTCTTTTTAAGTGGGTAAGGGGGTAATGATATATATTTGAGCAGCGTGTCAATCAGAATCATTGAGTATGTGTGTTCATTTGTCTGTATTGTTAATATTAAGAGTCCCGAGAGTGGTACCACCACAATAAAATAAATAATGTACTTGTCGGTGAATAAACAAAGAGATGATACCGGCAGCTTCATCCAAAGTGCATCTGAAGGCAGAGCAGAGCTTCCACCCCACAAATTTTGAGCTAAGACTTGGTGTGGTAGTAGTGCACTCCTTCGAGCAATACTAGGTCTTTAATTCTTACATACTTGGATCAATCAACACTCAATTTATTCCTAAAGGAACTCCCATCATCTCTGATAGGTGTGTTGAATTCTTCTGTCCATTATGCTTCAGACTCAGAATTGTCCTTGACGGTACAGTAAAATTATTGAACTTCTTCGATGGATTTTGAAAAGAAGACCAAGTTGTGTGTCACAAAATTGAACCACTTATACAGAACTTTACAAATTAAAATGTTTGCTGTAATGTAACAGATGTCTAAAGAATTATGTTTACAGCTTCTGTTTCAGTCACTTTTTCTACCTTTCTGTGCTATCTATATAAATACAAAAAATGTCAGGTTCAAGTAATCGTGTCATTTAGATATAATTTGTGACATGCACCATCTTTAGCACTAACAAGTGAGACAAGTGGGTGGAGCTGGTGGTTTTACCTTGATTTTTACAGTATGAAGTGTAAAATCAGCCAATGTTTCTCTTAATTTAACATAAAAAATTAAAGGTCTAGTATTCCTTGAAGAAATGGTTATTGCCTGCTGCCTTTTATGCCAGAGTTTTAGACTGTGATTCATCTTATGTTGAGAAATGACAGAGTTGTTGTCACTGTAGTAAAACCTCTTATCACTTAGCTGTGGCAGCCTTCTTGACTTAGATTGACTCCAAAATCTAATCAGTTGTAGATGTAAGTGTCAGGATTTGGGGGTCTTTGGATATGTTATTTTTTCTTTAATTCTGTTATTTGGTTCCTGTGTTTAGTTTTGGGGTCTTGTTCCCTGTGTCCTTTGTGTTCCCTGCAATCATTCACCTTTCCTCTGCTCAGTACCACCCACTTTTTTTTTTCTTTTTTTTTTGCTCTTGGTGGAAGGCGGACGTGTTTCTTTTCTCTCTGTCTCTCTGTCTCTCTGTCCCCTGAACTGATGCAAGGAATATGGATCTGATCAGCTGGTTTCTCAACGCAATTGATACAATTTTCTCGACTGGGTGAAGGAGAGTCCAGTCTCGGGATATGTCTCGCTGGGTATACAGTGGATTCCTGGCAGGAGTGGAAGACTGTGTACCTACCGACGTGGAGGTT
>NC_051451.1:676116-698844 GCF_001649575.2 Kryptolebias marmoratus | reverse complement strand
GTTTAGCTACTATTTTTGACTGTCTTAGCTCATGCTTAGATATGTCTGGTTTTACTTCGGCTGTATAGCGGGCCTGGGGTACTTTTAGATAGTTCGGTACCGTTAGTTTTAGTTTTAGCTTAGTTTAGTTCTGTACATTTAGTCATGCTTAGAGCTGTTGGTTTAGCTTAGCTTATTTAGACAATTAGTTATCATTGTATCTTGTACCTGTCTGTAATTTTGTTTCATTATCATGTTCTGTAACTCTGTCTGTAATTTTGTTCTTGTGTTGTAAAGCACTTTGAGTCGCCTTGTGCTGAAAAGTGCTATATAAATAAGTGTACCTACCTACCTACCTGTCCCTCGTTCATAATCAGTCACCTTTGTTGACTTTCAAATAATCCTCTGCCTTTAAAACTGGTCCATCTTCTTCACTTCCCTGCTGGTTCATTTTCACTTCAATGTGTTGTATAGGTTTCCCCTGTGTCTTGCCTTCTTGTGTTCCTGGAATCCTGGTTTGTAAGTTTTTGTAAGTTTTTGATATTTAGTTTTAGTTGCCCCTCTTTGTTTTCCTTTTTTGTTCATCAATTAGTTTTACTTTGAGTTCCTCTGTGTCTGCCTGCATTTTGGGTTCCTACCGACCACTCTAACCCTGACAGTAACTTCTATCGATTACTTTCTGAAGGTTTTATCATAATTCATCTATTGGTTAAAGGTTAATTTGTCAGATAGGATTGACTCCAACTGCCAAACAATCAGTAGCACTATTGTGAATGACTCATCTACTACCAAGCCAAATTTTAGCAAAATAAATATAAAACTGACTGTTCTCTAAGATCAGTTGATTCTTTATTTCTTGTCATGCCTTACCTGAATGCACGCCACTTATATTCATCGTGGTATTTGGTTTCAGCATTCGTCTGTCTTGGAAAAATGATGGTGTAGTATCCACTGTCTGTCTGCACTTTCATTTGTGGCTGAACAGACCAATTCTAGAGTGGGATTTCCTGTTGCATCTAATACAAGTAAACGGCGCCAGCTCCTTATTTCTCACCTCCTCTGCCCTCTGAATGGCCTGTCTGTGTTGGGCACCCAGTCCTGCCACTGGATGTGCAGAACGTCCCTGGGCCACCTCAGGTGGAAGCTGTTGAGTTCCCCTCATGTCTTGGTGGTCAACAATTCACTGCTGTAGAGAAGAGTGTTAAGGACGCAGGCCTGGTATATGCACAAACATTTGCACAATCTAGATAGATAGGTATATGCCTGATCATGTTTTCTGCACAGCTTTAATTTTGTACATCCTGATTTTGCACATTTTCTCTTACCACACAATGATTTCATATTATCATGTACAGATAAATGCATCTTGCAGTAAGTTATACTGACCTCTAAACAAACTATACTTTTACATCATATGGACGTTGTTCTTGCTAATGCTATCATTTTGTTACTACTGCATGACCACCCTTGTTTTTCCAGTTTCCTTTTTTGTATTTTTACTATTGCGTTGCTATTTTGTGAAGTATCTGGATGCTAATAAGACAACCAAATTCCCCTTAGGAATTAATGAAGTCGTCTGTCTGTCCAACTGTGTATCTTAATATAAAACTCTAAGATAAAAGGCAGCAGGCAATATACATTCCTTCAAGGATCGCTGGCTCTTTAGTTAGTTATGAATATGCTCAGGTGTAAAGTATAAAATCTAGCCTAATGTTTTTTTGTATAATTGAGAAGCATTTATCTACTCATTAATTCCAAAAGCAGAGTTGCTTCTAATCACACCCTCATTAAACTCACAAATATCATAGCCAGGGAGGCCAATTCCTCAACACAAAATGTAATTAAAAATTAAGAAAAAAACTCTAATTATCAAAACCTTTGATACCTGTTACCTCAACTTTAAATATAATTTAACTCCATATTCAGTGTACCATTGTTCAGTATCTAAGTTCCTTTTAATTCAAAATCTTAGATGATTTCAATCAAAACAGTATATTGTTTCCTATTTGTTTATGCCATTTTTATATACCATCAATTTTATAACCTCTGTTTTCACTAAGGCAACCCTCAGCTTAGATGTTTGAGGTTAGAATAAATTAAGTTCTGCTGACATTCGCCTCCCACTCCAAGAAATCTACTTCTGACTAATGTGCTTTTGGTACGAGTAATATCCCTTTTTTCTGTAGCCCTTTGTGTTTGACATTTTAATAAAGCACTGTATTGTTAGAGCACACTCCCACTCTTCCTCTGTCGCGCCTCTCTCCTTCAAGCTCATGCACGCTTTTATGTTGTCCTCCATAGAGATTGTCATCAGCCTACTGCCATACGCACAATCAGCTCTCACTGACAGCAAGGAGGAAAGTTCTACGAAGGTATGCAAAAAGACTCTTTGAAGGGAGTTAAATGAAGAAGGAGGGAGGAAAGCAAATTAAGTGCGACTGATGAGAGCAATGGCAGACTGCTGATACAGATTGAAGGAGGGAAGGATCATCCAGCCTTATCTGGTGAAAACTTGTAAAATGTGAATAAGCCTTTTGCTCATAAGCAATAATCCTGAGTTCAAAAAAGATAAATATATAAGATAAAAGTATTTCTTAAAAGTCATGAGATTATTTAAAACATGAATAGAGTCTGCAATACTAAAAAAAATAAAAATGGACTAGCATGTCTTGAAGAAATGCATATCACCCACAGCCCTCCATGGTGGAGTTTTAAATTCAGGTCATCTTTTGACAAGAAGTGAGGAAGTTATATTTGTTTTGGTCAAACCTTCTAAAAGGATTATGATCTCAGTCTCCCATGATACTGTAATATCTCACCAGATGGATTAGTGCTCAGAGAATTTTAAGGATAGCTACCAACTACTGCAACATGCTGTTTTTATTTTGTTTTTTAATTATGTAAAGAACCGTGAAATGCCTTGATGCTGAAATGTGCTATACAAATAAAATTTGATTTATTGATTGATTGATTGCAACATCAAAATTGTCTTAATATCTGTAAAACTGACTGAGGTAAAGTCATTTTTGGATTGACCAAAGTTTAATAGATGTGGTTGCAATCTGAAAGTCAATCTAAAATCTGAAACACAAATGGTAAAAAGTTCTAGGTGCATATTCAGTGATTACTTTCTGAGAGTTTCACTAAATTTGACTCTGTATTTTTGTGTTTTCATGTTGTAAAGCACTTTGAACGCCTTGTTGCTGAAAAGTGCTATAAATAAATTTGACTTGACTTAAATTCTGTCCATGAGATGTTTTGCTAACAGACAGGCAGTGCTGATTTTAACAGTTAATGCCAATGTTTTAAGCGAATATTTTGCACTCTGTGTAGCACTCAAACTATGCTTACATGTTTATGCAATGATTACTTTCTGCAAGTTTCAATAAAGTTTTGCTAACAGACAGACAGGGTTGACGCCAGCAGTTAAAGCCAAAGTTTCAGGCAAACTTACTGCCTATCCAAATTTTAGCTCAGTATCTGTAAAAGTGGCTGAATTATAGGCATTTTGTGGTTCTAAAGGTCAGCTGCCTGTGGCGACCATCTTGAATTGGGTTGACACCAAAGTTAATCGATTATAGATATACATCCAGTTACTGTTTTCTGAGAGTTCCATTAAGATCTGCTTTGTAATTCACAAGAGATTTGCCAATGCTACAAACAAACACACACACAAGCACAAACATTATCCTTGTGGGTTTTTTTGTTTAATGGAAAGCCATAAAAAGCAAAACTATGGTATTCTGCTGTCCTGTTTCCGTTACTCTTGTACATCTGCCTGGAATGAAACGAGGCTGACCTTGCTATATTGTGATGACAAATGTAATTGACGGATTAAGTTTAAGTGCCAAAGACAGGTAAGGTCATATTGCAGCATCAGTAAGAGTTCAGAACTACGCCGGCTTTAATTAGTTCCACAATCTCAGGTCTGATCCAGGGTGGGTCAGATCAGGGTTAGTAAAAATGGGGCAAATCTGTCCTTCAGACAGAATTCTTTCTTTCTCTACAAGTTTTTGGGACCTGCACAGTTGTCAAAACAGCAGTTTTTTAATTGTTTTTTTTAGTTAGAATAAAAATATATATTATTTTGTTTTCACATATTGAAAAAAGTTGGGCTTCTGTCTGTTTGTTGTACATTCATGCAGGTAATGACGTACAGGTATGGTTAAATAAACCTGAGTATCGTCTGCATGACAATAAAAAAGAAATATGTACATATTTGTCTTGTGTTATGGCCAGATTTAAATTTACAAACATTTGGATCAAAGCACAGAACCCAGTGGAACTCCACTGAATTTGATGCACTGAGCAGAAATTCATCTTTTCATGATAACAAAACTATCATGTTAGAGCGTTTTAGTCAGATTTATTTACAGGCACGTTTATAAGTTATTGACTGAAGTGCTACACACATAAAAGGTCTAAGAAGATGGAAATAAATGAGACAGTTAAATATTACAGATAAAAAGCACAGTTAGAATAAAACACAGTAAAAATTAAATAAAATATGTCATAAATCAGTCTGGTTTAAATACCAAGGAATAATGACCAAGTGGCCAGTGAGCCATACAGTTGAGTTATGATCCACCAGTTTTTGAAAATCACACCTTATTTTATTATGCATGGCTTGCAAAACTGCATTCTTGTTCACACACATTATTTTATTGCCCACCTCTACCCACATTGGGTTGCTTTGGACCCGCCTTGGCAGCCAGCGAGCCTCTGCAGCTCATTCAGGCAAACTGAGAAACTCCATCAATGCTGCAGGACATTCCAGACACTCCCCACCTCAGTGAGGTACTACTTTTACAAAAAGGGTAACTGCTCTTTTTTTTATTTAAAAAATGCAGTTACTAGTCAGACTCACTCATTATTTTTATATTTTAGTTTAACTTGTGAGTTATTGCTTATCCAGTGAAACTCTGTGACATGTTGAACAGACACTTGAAGCAGTCAGCAAGAAACTCTTCTCATCTTTGCAACAGCAGGTAATTAACCCAGATACAAGTAGTTCTGCTTAGTAGTTCATATTGCAGGTATTCTTAATAGCCCGAGCTTTTCACATTTATGGTTAGAGAGGACGTAATTAACAGACATACAGAGGGAATACAACTATATTAGATACTGGATGAGTGGTCCTTTGGGACAGTTTGTTCTCGTTCTTTCATTCTTTTCTGCTTCCGCACACACTAACTCCAATCTGCAGTTCTGTTTCTCCGCTGATTTGCCTGTTTCATTTTTTAACCACCCTCTTTCTATCTTTTTTCCTCATCCCTGCCTCAGGACATCCTCTAACTGCTATGATGACTTCATTTTCTGGGCTGAGAGAAGCTTCTTTATTAGCCCATCCTAATGGTTCTTTATGATGGCCTAGATACAGCAGAAAGTCTTCACAATGTGTTGCCTCTGAGACTGTATTTAACATAACTATTAGTTCGACAAGTGCACAAGTGGTTGATTGACAGGTGCACAGACACAGCGCCGTCTTTTCATGCACATTAAGTCATTCAAAACACATGTCCCTCATTGCATGACTTTGTTTTGGCTAAAGCCTTTTTTGTCTGTGTTGTGTTTCCTTTTATCCATCTGGACCCAACCTACACAATTTTGTTAAGAGACAAATCAGAAGTTGCTCTCGCCTGAATGCAAACAGTCAGCTACAGAATCGACTACCTCTTTCTCATTTCTATCCCTTTTTCCTACTAACATTCATTATGTCTCTTTGGCTGGCATTCAGGGTCACACTCTGTTATAAAAGATACACGAGACTGTATTTAAAATAAACATTAGGCTGCAAGGTCCACTTCCTGTAATAAGTATGGCAACAAGTTCTTTGAACTGTCTTTGGTGTCTTTTTCCTGTTTTGCCAAACAGGGGGCCTTTTTTTCCTTAATTTATAAACTTATCTTAATTTTGATTATATGAATATAAACATAAAACTCTCTATGAAGACTGGTAGCAACACCTAATGGTGTGCATCCAGTGTGTACCTAGTACATACATGGTAAATACCAGATACATACCTGGTACGTACCAGGTAACCTGTACATAATGAGTAGGTACCTGGTGCTTATAGGGTGTATATTTACCTACTATATACATTGTACTAACAGGTTACATACCTGGTACTTACCTGGTATGTTCTGTAAATACTAGATATGTACAGGGTGAGTACCCAGTAGCACTGGGCCAAAGTTCTTCAGTTTAGTTTCAATGCAAGCCCCTTTCTTCCTCAGATAGATAACTTTTACTTATTGGCTTTTATAAAGTATGTGCATGCTTTTGTACAGTGTCGTATGATGACTTGTGTTGTGACTTGGCGCTAAATAAATAAACTGAATCAAATTGAATAGTAGTTTTTTATCAGTGGTCTTGTGCAGAATTAAACAGATACAGTTTAAATCAAATAGCTACAGGAAATTTCATCTAGTCCAGTTCAACTGAATGCTGTCAGATTTAGATTCAAATCCAATTGTGTGTGGTCCATGCAGTGCAAGCGGAGTCCAGCTCAATAACTTCAGATTCAGTAAATTTAAAATTTAAAATTTTCATATCCTAGAATGTCTAGATAATAACACCAATCTGCTCTGGTAATCATGTTGGTACATCAGCATTAACAAATCTAGCAGAAAGAGATATATAGGTTTACTGTATCTGTCTACAATCCAACCACACAACTAACCCAGTATCAGAACACACTGCATAGTTCAGTAACATGTGGAACTGGGAAGGCAGGGACCACTGCAGCATGTGTTTTGGTGTTTATAAATGTACAGGCAGCATATTGGGATGTACATTTGATCTAGAATCAGAATAGAAGGACGTGGGCACAAAATAAATGTGACTGGTATAGATAGAGCTAATCCTATAGGTTGAAATCCACACTGCAGCTCTTCTGAAATTGTTCATCTGTGAAGGAAAACCACAGATCTGGCAGCCATCTGTGTTTTGATGTGTAGCAGTTTTACAATTACTGGGCCTCAAACACAACAACCAACTTCAGTCAACAGAAGAAAAAAAAAAAAAACACATTTGAACTTCACAACATAAGTGTTTGCTATGTTGCTGCATTATCAGCCATGTCTGTTTTTCTGTTTATTTGACTCACTAAAATCTAAAAAACATGCTGCCAAAGGTGAAATGGTAATAAAGTTTTTACCTACGTCTGTTCATTTGCCGGTAGTGTTAGCAAAATATCCTTTGAACCATGCATGAACTTTAATGAAATTCTTCAAAAGTAATCATTCAATATTCATCTACAACTGATTAACTTTTGGAGTCAATTCAATTAAAAAATGGCCACTACCACCAAAAAACGCTTCACGTTTAGTTAAAGCTGAACGGAAGTGTTTGAAAGTTGAAAGAAACTCAGAAAATGTGCTTTCTGTAAAGTTTAAATTTTAAAAAACAATATTGTATTATATATATATATATATATATATATATATATATAGAGAGAGAGAGATATCACGAGCATTCATCGGTGAGTGGATGAGTACCGGTACAACATGGTTCAGTTTGTTGGAATTATGTGTTCGAACCGGCCAGAAAATACCACCAGAGTTCCTTTTGTTTTTGGCTTCCCAAAAGATATTTGGCCTTCCTCAGATTTGGATCCATAAACTCCAATGTGGGAACCACTATCAGAACTCAGGTTCGGACCACTTCAAAGAGGAGCACCGCTCCGATCCTCATTAATGCAGTGGACTGGCTTCACACCACAAAAACAAGACCTTTTGCTAACTATTTTTAATCTTTTAAAGAAAGGCAAATGGAGAGGAGAACATACATTGCCACAGAGAAGAAGACGATAAAGAGGGACTTTTACTTCAACGTAACGTGAACATGAGCTGTCACTAAAAGGTGTGAGCTGCTTACAGGCTGACAGCCTGAGATCAGTTTGTGATTCAGAGCAGTTTGTTATTGATGAAAAAATATATACATTAAACAAATATCATGGTCTAAACTGCTGCTGGTTAGTTTACTCTGGTGTATGAGTTCATAAACGCTACTCTCAAGCATGCTCTTATTTGTTTTTTTTTACGAGTTAGCATCCAGTTAGCTTTGGTTAGCAACCTTAAGTCTCCTGCTGTGTTTATGTTGATTAGCAGTGTCATGACATTAATCTGGGGGTAATCAGTTCTCATCATTCCAGATTCCTAACTCAGTCGTTATGCACATTTTTTTTGTCAGCCATGACGGTCCCGCAAAGTCTTCCAGTATTTCTTTATATTCAAAAATGGCTTCTTCTTCCATTTCCACTAAGAAACAACTGGCACTCTTTGTGCTCCAGCTTTGTTTTATGGGCCGGCCGGGCCACAGCGTTTGTCATGAACACAGGAAAAACAACGCCCCACAAATCACCCACTTCTGACATTATTGACTTGAATGCTAAAAACAGTTTATTTAAATTTTAGGTCAGAAAAATGGGTCCCTGGAATATTGTGTGGCTGTGTTTGACAAAATAACATTAATGAAATGCCAATTTTTTGAGGTTTGATTTCAATTCACTTTTAACCTTACCATAATCTCATTAACTGCATGAATGTACAACAGATGGACAAAAACCCAATGTCTAGTAATACAGTAATTCAGCTGATTTTACAGATGTTGAGCTAAAGTGGTAGTGCAGTGATAGTAGGTGAGAGTCATTCACAACACATACTCTGGGCAGTATGCATTGTGCAGTCTTTGTGCTTGGAAATGTGTCATAAATCACTGGATGAACTTTAATGAAACTCTCAGTAGGTAATCATTGGTTGTACATCTACACCTCTTGGAGTCAACTCATTCAAGACAGCAGCCACAGCTAATCAGTATTAGCCAATATAGAAAGGCCAACTTTTGTCAGTTCAGGGTTAAATTTGATGTGTTCATGGCTGCAAGTCATTGACAACACCTACTATGAGTGTGGCATCTTGTGTTATTGTATGTTCTGAAGTATTGAACAAAACAACTACAACTCAGCTATTATTTCTCAATGTAAAAGGATCTTATTCTTAACCTCCCATGAAATGTGGTGGCCTGTTATTTATGACTTCAAACCAGTCCTATCTCTTGCTGTCTCACGTTGGATTTTTCTCACGTTTGTTTTTAAATGCGCCAACACCACGGGTGTTAAAAACAGTATAAATACACCCAAAATCTGTTTCCTTTTCTCAATTGATTTGCACTTTTTGCCTTCTCATCATTGTCCCTCAAGGCTACTTTCAATTTTTAAGAAGTTCAAAATAACTACTTTTGAACCAGTAAAAGATGAAGCTTATTTCCTGACTGGGAATAGTTTCTGGATGCTCTTGAGACCTGAACAATAAGCAGCATGTGATGTACACTTCTGACTTCTAAGGATAGTGCCCAACCACTACCACACTAAATTCTAGCTCAATATCTATTAGAATGACTGAGATATAGCCATTTCTGTGTTTCATAAAGTCATTTAGGTGGTGATTTCAAAAGTTAATCAGCTGTAGTTGTACATCCAATGATTACTTTCTAAGAGTTTTAATAAATCTGTCGGTTTATGAGATATTTTTCTGACATAAGACAAACGAATGCCCAAAAACATGATCACTTTTTGTTTTAAGTGGCGAGTGATGAATACTAGTAAGGTAACCCATAATATGGCTTGCTAACAAAATACATTAGCTCAGCTATTTACTAAGTGAACAAGGGAAGTTGCACAGATTTTAATTTACTGGTGTCTGTTCAAATTTGTCATTTCAAAGAAGAATTTTTTCTTCTTTTAATTAGAAATACTAGTTTATTTCCTAACTCACATCAGTGATTTTCCTTTACTGGGTTTAATATTTCAGCTGTTAATTATTGGGTGATAAAACATACAGCTATTAATGTTTAATTACATAAATGACTTTGTGAAAAGCTTCAGATCAGGTATAAAATCATGAAAGCCTGTGTCAGTGGAGGCTGACACTCTGAGCCAATGAGCCGTGATTTCAGCCCGAGTCCCAAAGCAACGGGAAATTAACCCGCAGACTCATCTCAGACCTTTCTTCTTTTGTTTTTTTTCTTTTTTCTTTGTCTTTCCAGCAGTTCTGAGTAACTGCTGCTGAATGTGGGGGAAATCTGTGTGAAGCCAAGTGTTGAGTTAAACTATATGTATAAAACTCATCAGAGAGACGACCTCTCAACATTAGCACAAGGAAAATTCTGCTTGTTAGGTGGACCACATGCTTTAAATACTGAGAGAAAGGATAAGACAAAGCAGTGTTTATTTAAAGGCCTAGCATATCACCCACCACATCATGCCAGAGTTTTCGACTAAAATCATCTTATGGTGAAAATGAAAAAGTTGTAGCCATTTTGGTTTAGCCTTGAAAATAACATTAAGAGTAATTTCATGCAATAATGTGATATCTCGTGTGATCTCACATGATTTGTTAGCACTTGGAGTTTGTTTTATAAATGACTGTCAGCTACCACCACACAAAATTTGTGTTTACTGAGGTGACCATCTTGTAGTTGTACATCCAGTGATTACTTTATGAAAGTTTCATTAGAGTCTGCCCAACACAGTCACAGGCAAAAACACAACACATTATAGTTGTTTCGCCTTTGTGGCAAGTGATGAATAGGAACTAGTGTTTTAATTATATAAAAATTGCATTTCCATATCCTTTAAAATGACCTGTTTAGGAAATATGTCTGAAAGCACTGTTTTCTTACCTTGTTCCTCAGTGTTAAAGTTTTGAAAATTCAATAAAAGAATTTAGTTTTTATCCCCCTTATATATTCAGTTTAATGTGGCTGAGGTAGCTCAGTGGTCAGGGCTGTAGCCTTGTAACCATGAGGCTGCAGGTTTGAGTCCAAGTCGTGTCAGAAAAGGGGTTTGGTGTAAAAAAGTTTTTCATGTGAATTTGTTCATTGTGGCAACTCCTGTAGAAGGGAGCAGCTGAAAGAACAACATATTCAGTTTAATCCTAAAACAAAGAAATTGTTCAACTAAAACCAAAAATGATTGTTTTTATTTATTGCATTTAAAATGATTCTATTTTAAGGCAAAACAGCAAATGTGTTTTTGCCACTGTGTATATGTGTGTGTCTATTCATCTGTGCCATAAGCAAAAGATCTCATAAACCACTAAACCAGTTTGTTGAAACTCTCTGAAAGTAATCACATCTACAGTTTATAAACTTCTAGAGTCAACTCAATTCAAGATGACCACCACTGTTAACCAACCTTAGATGGCACAGATTTGGTTGTAGGCTATGGATCAGTAAATTTTTACAAATACTGATGTAAAATTTTGTAAGACACTTTCATAAAGTTTTTTTTTTGGATGTACAACTAAAACTGGCCACCATACAAACACCAACATGACTGTAACTCTTAAATCTACAGATATTGAGGTAAAGTATGGTGTAGCAGTAGCTGACAGACCTTCACAACACATACACAAAGAGCTAACAGAACAAGTGAGATTACACAAGATATTACAGTATTGCACTTTGCACTCTGCACTTTCACAGTTTGACCAAAATAACTACAACTCCATCATTTCTCAACATAAAATGAACTTTGGCATTGGAGGCAATGGGCGATAAATACTCTTTCAACAAATTCAAGGCCTAATAATAATGCAGTGAGGAGCAAACCTGGGACTTTTACATTTTCCAAAAGCCTTTGTGATATATTTTCTTCTCTTTAAACATGTGGATTAAATATTGTTACATGACATTTAGTACGACATTCTCTCTTTAATTTTTAAGGGGCACAAGTCCATAAATTGTACCCATGCCTGATTCATTTAGTTGCATTACAGCTGCACTGACCAAAGGCCTCTCCTACTGGTTAATTAATCAAGTGATGTAAGAACAGCTTGTATCATAACTCAGTTAAATTTAGCTGATTCATAGCGTGGGTTTTAACAAGGCACCTCTGGTTTTACGAGTCAAAAAAAAAGAATGACCAAAAACAGTGAACAAGTCTTTGGACAAAAAAACGCAAAAAGGGCCAGAAGATCTGAACAGCAAAGAGTGAGCAGATGAGAAAAGACAAAGATGAAAGACAAAGAGAGAGTAGCATGGGATTTCAGAAATAAGAAGGGCAAAGAAGAAGAAAAGGGCTGCTCTTTGCAAATGATTACCTCATTTTCTTTTCTGCTTAAAACCAAGTGGTCTCTGACTAAGATGCTTTGATGACTGTCATCTGGTGAATATCCAAAGAGAGTGAAATCACCAAGAGGGTGAGTCTGTTACAACTCTGCCATCACTGATTTCAAGTAATTAGTTTCATTTGAAGAGCTCAAGGACAACATAACTTGTACTTCTCTTTATGTAATTCCACTTTTTTAAATAAATGGTTTAAAAAAAAGCTACAGACGGTGAGGTTCTTAGTACATTCAAACATTGCTAAAACATATATTTAACACTGTGAACACCTTTACTGACACTGATATAAGATTTTAAGGAAAACTTACATGAAGTCAATTAGATGAAAACACATTTTTCTTCCTCCTCTCTCATGTCGCAGAACTTTCCGTATTAACACATCTGGATGCTGTTAAATAAATTTGTGACATTCGAAGAAAAGATTGTCAGACTTTAAATAACTCGGTGGGGTTTTTTTGTTCTTTACCGTGAATTTCATTTTCAATCCAACAGCAATTTTCCAGGTGTCACTTCTAAAAATTTAATATTTCATCTCACAACGAAGGTCTTGTGCTTTTTACCGTTTGACAGGTGTTGTTGCTTAAAAATACTTTTATGCTCTTCCATTTCCCAGCTGTCTGCTGTGTCATTAACTTTACATTTTCAGGCCAGCATCAAGCCCAAACCTTAACTGTAGTTCTTACAGTTATCAAGGTCAAATTAATTTAGCTATTCTATTTAAAGGGTCTGGTTATTCTTCACAAGTTGTAAGACATTGTATCTTTTTCACATCGACAACTCGTACTCAAAGAGAAACGGGGGAGAAGTCCTAATAAACCCTCGCACTGTACCACACGTCACACGCACAGCAAAGCATGGTAAAAACACAGTGACAACATGATAGAAACAGTAGCCTCAATGATGTATCAGAGGAAGAAAGGATCATGTTCTTGGATGAGGAGGAGGAAGATCTGGCGTTTCTCTTGTTAACCGCTGAAATGGATAAAAGACGTGAACGTAAGTGGCACGTACACCTGCTCCATAAGAGCAGACGCTATCTGGCCTTTGCAAATCGGTCATGAAGAGACCATCAATGTTTCCGACAGACAATCTCCTCTGTGCACAATGACTGCACTATCGCTTTCCATGAATTCTTAGCTATTTGACTATCCTTATAGTCTTCACTAGAAGAGTTGTAAAGATGGCCATACTTCCTGTCAGTCTCGGCGAGCTGCTCCTCTAAGCTGTCCATCTTGCTAGTATAACTGGTTGCTCCCAGAAGTGACCGGTTGAAACGAAATGACAGCATGTGCTACACTGCATAAACAAACATGCACAAACATGCACATGAAGTTCTGACCAATCACAGTACTTGGCATACACCCTATAAAAAACTATTTCTAACTGGGGACAAAGTACAAGTTGGGGTCTCAACAGGCAGTGCGAGTAGAAAAACGTGCAGTTTTCATCACGCACTCCTGTCAGTAAGATTCAACTTTAATACTTCTCATGGAGTATAAACCAGGCTTAGAGAAGGATTTCTGTGCATTTTTTTTATTCAGTAAAACATTAATTTTTATATATACACCAGCCCAGCATTCCTTGAAGGAAGGTTTATCTCCCACTGCCTTTAATGCCCGAGTTTTGGACAAAATTTGTTTCATGTTAAGAGATAATAGAGTTTAGCTATTTAGGTCAAAATATGAAAAAAACATGAAATAATGATAGGCCATGCTCAAAATATGTCTTGTGATTGATTCTCAACTACTATTGCATCAAGTTTTAGGACAATATTTGTAAAACTTAGTATGTGGGAAGGTTCAGCTACTAACACACTGAATTTTAGGCTTATATGTCTTACTTTATTTGAGTTAAAATAATTTTAGTGCTTTATAAAGTCAGTTGGCTGTGACAGCCATCTTGAATGAGATGCACTCTAAAGGTTAGTCAGTTGTAGATGTACATCCAATGATTACCCTCTGCAAGTGTAATTAATATCCATCCTATGGATGACACACACATACACGGGCAAAAACATATTGACTCAGCCTTCAGCGGCAGGTGATAAAAATAGCAGCAACCAAATACTACCAGGCGTTATGTTTTATTTTACTGCACACTTTAGGTGACAGGAACTGAATCCCCTCAGTCAGTCAATCATTTATCTGTGGCTTTTAGGCACTGCAGGCTGACATTCTTTCACTATGTATTGTTACAAGTTGTGCTGATTTAATGTATTTTATTGAGGCAGAGAGCCACAAAATTTAACAGGTTACAGATTTTGATGTGGCAACTGTTTTTCTGACAAGTGCATATTTTTTACTAAACTCTAAAGAAGTTTAATGCATTACTCTGGACCAATAGGGTCCAAACTAAAAAAAAAGAATAGACTACAGTTTAGTCTATTCTTTCTAACAAATGTATAAAGAGTAACTTCTCTTTAAAACAGTCACAAAATACTGGTTTTGCGGCCTGGTGGTAGACCCATAAATTTGAGAAAACACAGACTAATTAAACAAACGGTGTCATGTAAAGGTGTTGATGTTTAATATTATTATATGCTTTTTTTACACAGGTATTTTGGACAGAGTTGTTTTGTAAGCCTGAAAAACAAAATATCAACAGACAAAACAAAAGGACAAAAACAAAGATAAAAACGGGCCTTCATTTGTCTAGTCATTAGCCGAGCCTCAGAAGACTTCCATCTTTTTATCCATACTCTGCTCTCACCGTGATAAGGTTCTAACTATTGATCACTAAATGATAGAACATCATTTCAAAAGTGACTAACTTGGTGCAGGGATATACCCGCTGATAGATCTGGTGGTGAGCAACTGAAAACAAGGCAGGAGTTTACACAGAGCACCTACTGATTGGTGATAAGAACCAGGTGTGTGTGGAGACAGAACAATTCTATACAGACATACAAGGACTTAATGTTATACACGTTATTTTCATCTGAATAAAATGAATTCTGTGATGATCACACAAACCCCTGGATTTTAATCATTATGTTTTTGAGTCCTATCTGATTCATTTTCTGTTCTTCACCAGCAAACATGTCAAGTGTTGATTGCAGCACCTGAGTCTTGTTTTAAAATGACTTCCTATTCAGTTACAGCTTCCAGTTAACCTACTCTGTATGGATTCTTTTGAAACATGTAGATACTTTGTGTTCTTGTTTTTCTTAGTTCTTTTTTAACTTTAAACTGCTGGGTGTTGTCACAAAATGATAACACCTTTTTATTTCACAGCCCTTTGCTTGATAGTGCAGAGGTGGCCACTCGTGCCTGCTGTGTGAGCAAATACAAACACACAACGTGAAAAGATACAACACAGCTGTTTTTTTTCCATCTTTATCCAATGATAATACAGCTACAGGGAGGAGGATTGTGTGTCAGACTTATCAGATTTTACTGTCCTTTATCTGGATTAGGGATTAAAAGATTACACCAAACAAAAACATAATCTGATGATCTTTTCCATTATTTAATTTACACACTCCACACTTTACTTGTATAGTTATGACAGTAAAGATCAAAGATTTTACCTTCAGAGGGCAAGAGGGTAAGAGGCTACACAGCTTTGTTTTTTATGGTCATTACAAACAAAATAAAGGCATCCTGAAAGCTTTGTTCAAAACAAATGACATTGCAACATAGATGGAACAATCTTTTATTTTTTTTGATTCATTGTTTATTTATTTTGTCAATTATTCGTCCCTCAGTGGGGGAATTTCGGTGTATAGATGCTTATAGAGTCCAGATTCTTTTTTGTGTTTGAGTGATCTTTTTGTGTTTCTGTTTTATGTGGTTAAAGTTAAATATCTGTCATTTTTTGTAACTGTTTTTTGTAAAAAAAAAATAAAAATAAAACTACAGACAGTACATTAAGCTGCACTTTTGTTTTCTAAATAAACATTACAGACTTTTTAAATTATAATTTACTGATGTGTTTTTAAAGAAACAGTTTATTTGTCTTAACAAATATTTTAAATAAGTTTTTTAGTGGAATGTTAAGGACGTTATTGGCTTGACAACATACTCTACTGTATTTGAATTAAAAGATCATTCCATGTTGCAGTTCCTCACCGTGGCCAAGATGTTGTTGAAATTGGTCATGGCACCCCATCAAATGAAACTGAATCACATCTGGACAAGAGAGAGTTAAATTAGAAGCCTCGTATTTTAGTCAAGTTCAAGCTTGATTCTCTATTCATTTCTAGCGTTGCACTCTTTATACTTTGTTTTATTTTTTTCTTTTTATTTATTTATTTGCTTTCTCTTTTTTTTCTTGAAGCTCTTGTTTTCAAACCAATTCTTATTAGATCTCATGTGTTCAATTTACGTGGAAGGCAGTCATTTCTGCAGATGAGTCTGTTTGCTACAAGCAGTTGGCCACTTGTGCAAACACAGCACACCCACTTCAGCAGTGACATGGAGTCAGGGCTCCCTGAGTCACAAATCAATGAGGAAGGTAACTCTGAGTATCACTTTCCAACCGGCTGGGTGGAGAGGCATGTGATTTCTGGGTCATGAGGCAGTGTGTTGGATTTTTAATAATAGGGTTTTAAACCCAACTTCAAGGTTTAATTTAACAGAGTAACTGGCACAGGTGGAACCAAGTCTTTTTTTTTTGTCTCAAGTCTCAAATCTCGAGTCAAGTCCCAAGTCGAGTCAAAAGTCTGCATATTTAAGTAGAGTGGCAGTAAATGCTGACCCTGTATTACAGCAGAAGAATTTACTATCACCAGGCACAAAAAAGCATAGGCAGAATGATAATATTTATGTCTGTTGTGTGTGTGTTTGTCTGCACGGCAAACTTGTTCATGAATTCATTTTATTGAAACTTTCAGAAAGTAATTATTGTATGTGCATCTACAACTCGTTAACTTTTGGAGTCAACCCAATTCAAAATGGCTGCCATAGAAAAATGATCTTAGCAGATACAAAAAAGGCTGAAACTCTCGCAATAAACCACAAGCTCTATGCTATTGAAGATATATGCTATTTTTAACAATTGACCATAAAGGCAACAACTCTTTCCTTCTCATAAAGATGATCTTAGTCTGGGCAATATGCATTCCTTCAAGGAATACTAAATCTTAAATGTCTGTCTTTTTTACTCTACCTAACCTGTCTCTTATTGAAACAATGCCTGTCAAAAAAAATGCATTTTCTGTAAGACTGGGATTTTTTTTTTCTACTTTAAAGTGACTCTGTAGGTAGCTGCATGTTTTCTGTCTAAATTTTAAAAAAAGATCTGCAAGCAGGTTTGTTTCTACAGGCATCTGTATGATTGAACAAAAGCCAAGAATGTCCAATCACTGCAGTTATTTTAAATTTCAAAAAACACTTTCTGGAAGTTTGTATTGTGATGTTTTTATATGAAGAATGACTTCCTGTCCATGACTGGCACCATTCTTGCTACATAGCTATATTTTTGCCTGTGGCCTTCGGGTCAAATAGACCCAAAGTTGCAAGGGCTTCTCTACCAATCTCCATCTCTTTCTCTTTTGAGGGCTTCAGGGGGGTTAAGAGAAGAAATGCAGTGTGCACCACTTGAACTTGTGTTGTGTTTAATGTTCACATTTGTTCATCTTCAAAATAAAATTTTACTCAGTGGTTTTTATGTTTTTGTTTACCTTAAACTTAAGCACACAGTTTCTAACAAATCAGTTTTCCTGAGCGGAGTGCTGTAGAAATCCTTGTAACCAACGTTTCTCTAACAAGTTACACCTTCACACTCCAGAAAACACCAGTCTGTCTCTATACTGTACTACCCAGATAGCATTGTAGTTCCCTTTTCTCTTCTTTTTGATTATTTCTATATTTCTCAGAAATGTAGCCTCCATGTTTTTGTGAGGGCACAGGTGGAGCTAAAGGGAGCAAAGATCAAAACTCACAGGTCAAAACTCCAACTCATCCCACGTGGGCTCAGTTTGATTGACATTAATCACAGCCAGCATGACGAGAGCCCTGCTGCTTTCTTGTCAGTCATTTAATAGAAGCCAAATTCAGCATCTTTCAGGCAGGATGACTTTTGAGAACCAATCAAAATGCAGGATATTATGTCAGTGAAACAACAAACACCCGTTTACTCAGCTGGAAGACAGCAACTCTTTTGAAGTAAACAGGCTGAAGTCTGAATCAAGTCCCAAGTCACTGGTCTGAAAGTCTGAATCAAGTCCCAAGACTTCTGAAATTTTATCAAGTCAAGTCTAAAGTCATCAAAACTGTGACTAGAGTCTGACTCAACTTCAAGTCATGTGACTCAAATCCTTACATCTTCTAACTGGTGTTCCTAAACCTAATTAGTAACAGTTATCCAATGGTGAAAGATAAAAAAAAAATAATGACAGAAAAATACAGAAATATGCAAGAAGCTGTCCCAAGATTATTTCAAATTTAAATCTGGCACCAACCTCTTAGCTATGTAGCTGGGAGGTTGGCACAGTGGTTAGTATAGAAAGAAAAGATGAGGGGTTTAGGGTTTAGACTCAGTGGAATGACCAAGAGGCATAGAAATGATGCCATACCATCATTTCAAAAGGGGAGGGAGGAAGGAAGGGAGCAGCAATAAACATTAACATGGGAGGAGGAGGGAGGGATGGAACTACAGGGGTGTGTGGAGGGAGTGAGGGAGGGAGGAAATGGGAGAGAGATGGCAATGGTGGAGGAACGCCCACAGATAGTGTTCCTAATGCCTCTCTGTCATAGTCCTGATAGTGATGAAAAATTTTATCAACCGGCCTTGGGACCTAGCTGTCACAGATCCACAGGTGTCCTGGAGGAGAAGAGCATCGGGTTTATACAACATTCAGGAGAATTTTGAGATAACTAGCTTTCCAAGGCCGACTCAGTGGAGCCAGATTTATATATCAGAATTTTTTAGGTCAGACCAATGCCGGTAATTTCATGTCAGCCTTGAGCGTCTCACTGGTACATTTCAGTGGCAAATCTAAACTACCAAATTAATGCTGTCCTCCATGCCAGGTGTGGTGATCTGGGAGTCTACTTCCTGGTGGGCCGTCCTGTTTCTCCTGATTGGCTGAATCTTCATTCCAGTCCACACCTGAAGACAATCTGGCTCGTCAAGAAGTTCGGGTACTTAAGGCCGTGGTGGGGACCAGACCAGCGCTGGAGCATTGTTTGCCCCTGTTGGTAAAACCTCTCAGCCTCTTACCTGTGTCACCTTTTTGAAGTCTGTTCCTAAGTGCTTCTTTGTGTTTTTGTGTCCTGCCAGTACTACCTGAGTTTCTCGAGGATCCAGTGTGACCTGCTCCCCAAAGCCATCTTCAACCTAAGTACCAAGAACCACTTACCCGTGCCTGTCTGCCTCTCAGTCTGCAACCATCGGTGGAAAGGACTTCTACCGTCAGCCATCCGGAACCAAGCCACCAAGACCCAAAGCCTTCACCCTTACCTTTTCCCTCCACACCGGAATACGACTTGCTTACGACGAATCTGCATTCTTCTCTGCCTGACTAACCTCATAGACGTCCATGTTACTTACCCTCGTCCTCTTTACAGATTCCGGCCCAGTTCTCTCGTGCACCTCTCACTGTAAATAAATTCACTTACCGTAACCCTGGTCTCCTGTGTCTGTCTGTCGCCGAGCCGCCCCACCCATTTTGACAAAACAGAATTCCTGACACCAGGCTGAGTCAGTAACTTCTCCAAGGTCAATTCCATCGGGCCAGCGAGTTCTAATGTCCACAGTTGGCCTGCGATTCACAAGAGTCATGTCCAGTAAGCGCCTCTGTTCACACAGTGTTGACTGCTCAGCACAGTCCTTCACACAGAGCAGGCAGCCTTGTCATTGTCTGAACACCTGCCTGCATCTTCCAAATTTCACAATACGCCAGATAACCACCAAGTCCAAAAAGCAGAAATCCTGTTATCAACATCCAATTATGTACACATCTTCAATATCCTCGACCGACATTGTAGATAAATATACACTCTTCCACTTTCCCCTGGAATCCATCATGAATCCAGTTGGAAATGTCCCGTCTGGGCAAGAGGGCTCTCCTGTGCCCAGCCTTCAAATCGAGAAAATTTGATCTATTGCATTGAGACCAGCTGACCAGATCCATAATATTTTAGTTTGGAAATTATGCAAAGAGAGGCCCCAAAGAAAGAAAGAAAGACAATCAAAAATAAGGACAGATGGGGGGAGAAAACGGAGAAAAGAAAAAAGCGTCCAACTTCAAAGAGTGCAAGAAAAAAAAATGAAAGAAGAGCTGCCCAGCTCCATCAGAGTTATATTTGGTCTCCTGTACATGTCTCTGTTTAATGCCCTCTTTACCCAGCCTGTGAGTTTTGGTGGACAGCCCTCTTTTGGCAGGTTTGCTGTGGTCGCATCATCTTTTCATTTCCTAATAATGGATTCTGCTCTGTGGGAGATTCATGGTTCAGAAACCAACACACTTCTAATCTGTAATTTTCAACAACTTTGTTTCTGACCTGTGTGGGGAGGTCCTTTGTCTTCATGATGTCTCTTACTAACCTTACTCCTTAGAGGCGCTAAATCGCTGTTGATTCTGGGGGCTATATGAATAATTTGAGTGTGTGTGTATATACATATATAAAGAGAGAGAGAGAAAATCAGAAAATGCCCACAGGAAAAAAATTCAAAAGGGTTGAATATGCAAGCACCATTTTTAAGTTTTAGAATTATTTATTTGATGTGAAGTTAATTTTATGAAACTTTGTGTTTTTGTTGCCTGTTTTGGCCAGGGTACTCTTATAAATGAGATTTTTAATCCTATTGAATATTTTTTTTCTTGGTAAAATAAAGTATATAATAGTAATAATAATAATAATTTAAAACACTTAAAACATTGTCACCCCATTTTATGAAGCTGGAGTATTTGGTGTAGGTCCATTATATATAATCAAACTGAAAATTTATTTAAAATCCAGGCTGAAAGGTGACAAAACAGAAAGAATGCCAAGAGGGGTGAATACTTTTGCAACCGACTGTAACTGCTTACTAATAATATTGATGCTGTCTGAAAGTGACAAAGATAATAACACTGCTTACACTACTTACCCAGTTATTGTTCCTGCAGCCTTACTGGCAGCACAGTACCACCATCACCAGCTGAGTGTATTTTTTGTGTTCCTCATACATCATGTTAAGAGGCTCTTTCTATAGATCCAGCCCAGCTGTGGCACCACGTATAACCCTAATCACCCTCTGTCTCTGACTATCTGTCTCTGAATGTCCCTCTTTCCTTCTCCTTCCCTGCCTACCTCTGGTTTTCCCTCACAAATAATGGCACCAGTCTTGTGCCTTTTGTCTGCTTAAATTACCTCATCATCCATTACGTATCCCTGCATCCTCACAGCCAGGTCTCTTTCAGCAACCCCAGGCCTAGCAGAGCTGCAGTGAAACGTTCTTTGTATACAGTGATTGGATGTGCTTTAGCCTGAACCCCAAATAGTCATTAGGCTAAGTCTGTCATTAAGAATGTTGTTCAATGTTGTTGATCTCAGAGGAGCATTAAAAAGGCATTTACTGGAAGAGAAAGAGAGGTAGCTGTCATTCTTTTTAGTGTCAAAGCATCTGAATGACCATAAATCATGACCAGACTGTTGGTAAATGAAAAAAATAAAACCAGAATAAAACACAGCCTCCAGTCAGTCATAAAACATGATCACAAATAAAAGAATCAATTATATTTAGGTTTTTATGACAGCGGCAGCAGCTCACTGAGGGTTAAATTTTGACTTTAGGTTGCTTCACATTTTACTGTTTCTGGTTGGAGTCCGCCCTTTGTGTGCATACATCTTTTCTGACTAAACATATGGCTATTATGAGATGGAAAAAATACCAATGTAAAGATTAAAACAAGCAAATTTAAGCTGCACATTGTATAAAAAGTTATTTCAGTAGAATAATAATTGGATTGTAACAACTAAAGGAAAAACTCCTAAATCCCATTAAAAATATTTATCACCCTCCAATAAAATGCAAAAGCAGATGAAATGTTTTTGCATACTTGTTCCCAAATATCTCATGAACTACTGGAGAAATGTTAATAAAACTTTAGAAAATAATCATTGGATGAAAATCTTTAAATGAGTAACTTTTGGAGCAAACTCAATTCAAGATGGCTACCAGAGCCAACTGGCTTTAGAAAACATAAAATGGGCTCAATTTGATTAATTTTACAAATCTTTTGCTAAAACCTGGCATACTTGCATCTAAGAGTCATTCATAAAACACGCTCCAAGCACTACTCGTTGTGAAAGACCTTTACCTAAACCTTTAGCATTAACGGTTAGAGTCAATTTTTTTTCTTTTCTTCAAACTTGGATCAAAATGATTACAACAGCATCATTTTTCAACATAAGACCATATTTGTCTACAGGTGCTGGTCATAAAATTAGAATATCATGAAAAAGTAGATTGATTTTAGTAATTCCATTTAAAAAGTGAAACTTGTATATTATATTCATACATTAGATACAAACTCATATTTTTCAAATGTTTATTTCGTTTAATTTTGATGATTACAAATGACAACAAATGAAAATCTCAAATTCATCATATCAGAAAATTAGAATCTTGTGAAAAGGTTCAAAATTGATGGCACCTGGTACCACACTCTAATCAGCTAATTAACTCAAA
>NC_051451.1:659265-675063 GCF_001649575.2 Kryptolebias marmoratus | reverse complement strand
TTTCAGTTGGCCAACATTTCTATAAATCCTTTGTTTTTATTGGTCTTCAGTAATATTCTAATTTTCTGATATGATGAATTTGAGATTTTCATTTGTTGTCATTTGTAATCATCAAAATTAAACGAAATAAACATTTGAAATGTATGAGTTTGTATGTAATGTATGAATATAATATACAAGTTTCACTTTTTAAATGGAATTACTGAAATCAATCTACTTTTTCATGATATTCTAATTTTATGACCAGCACCTGTATAACTGCAAACATGAAAGATGGCGAGTGATATGCATTCCTCCATGACATGCTAGGCCTTTGTATTCTAATATGTTATCAGCCAAAAATATCTGACATGCAAATCCCACAGATTCAGCTCATCTTGGTTATCATGGTTTCCTACTTGATAGAAATTATCATGAGTACATCCAGCTCCTCCATCCGTATCTCTCACAGTTGTTCTATCGTGCTGAAGATTCAAACACTGGGTTGTGTTCAAGGTCTGTCCACACCAAAAGCCAAGGTGTTAAAATGGATGGGAGTCAGAGCTGGAATGGCTGTACTGCTGCACAACTAGCTATCTTAAGCTTTTGTTCAACTGGACATGAACCATATAGCACTAAGTAAGGGATCTTAATAAGAAAGAAAAACAGCTACCCTGACCTTCAATAGCAAATTATTGTCTCCTTTTGTCTTACCTCTTCTCTGATTCCTCTTCTTGTACCTTCCCTAACAAGAGGGAAATACTTCACAATATTGAGGTGTATGATCAAAAAACAAGAAAGAAGAGATTGAGTTTGTTTTTTAATTACCTCTACTCAATTAATTTAAGTTGATTTTCTAGTAATGGCAACTTTAAACAAAGATTTTGTAATGTAAAACTGGGGACATGAAAAATATTAAAAACAAATAACAACAGATAAACCGAACACAATAGATGGACTAAAACATGCTAATATTAATATTTAGCATACACATTTCAGAAGAACTTGTGTTCTTCAGCTTCATGTCCAAATGCAGGAAATGGCAAAAATCAGGGGAGGAAATAACAAACATGTGTTATACTCAGCTGCAGTAAGATTGTGTTTTATTCAACTTTACAGATTCTTTAAATCTCACTATCTGGTGGCTTCTTAAATCTGAATTCCACTGGCTTTTCCTTTGCCACAAGAACTGACTGTGTCCTCTCAAAACTGTGCTTGTTATTCCACCAGACACTTTCGAAAGTCTGAAAGTGGTTTTCCACTCCAAAAGACTGCAACTATGGACCCAGCTTACTTTTGATAGAGGCTTTTCCAAATTGCTCGGGGCCAATGAGTGGTGTAGAAAGTCAAACAAGAGAACTTTAGAGAGAATACAGTCAGCAAAACAGTGTGCAGGCTTCCCAACCATTTCTAAAGCATAAGTGCAAAAGTGCTTTATGATTTCCTTTTTGATAACATAAAGCTGAATAAATGGAAAACAGGATTTAGGGAAATAGAAGGAAAGTCATAGTGTTATTACAGTGCATTGAAAAAAAAGAATTCATTAATTTCTCTGTATTCAGCCCCTTTACTCTGATACCCCAAACTAAATTCCAGGCCACCTTAAAAATCAAAGACATTTGTCCCACAAAGTAGTTCCTCCTTATAAATAATGTAGGAAAATGAACAGTGTTTTAACATCTTCAAACATGGATTAATTTTCCAACCATCACAGGATGCATATTTGAGAACTCTTCTTTTTCTTCAAGCAGACTACAGGCACCAGTTTAAATTCCAGCCAGACACAGATTTCTAATCATGTCTCTATGGTAACAAGGATCCTACACCCTAAAACAATATCCGTTGTCTGACGAGTGGCCCCGACTACGTGAAGTTTCTCAGTGTGTCTAACTTTCAGTGAAACTCTGAGTGTCTACTACTTCATCTGTGAGAATGCATGGAGAAAATCCCCTTTTAACTCCTGGGACACTGATGCAAGACCAACGTGAGTCCTGTGGTACAAAGATTCAACCATAGGTTCCTGCAGTTGGTGATGCAATTAGCATTTCAGGAAACGAATGTCCACTCCACTAATATTTATGCTGAGGAGCCGCTACTGATTCCAAGACAACCAATTACCTTTAGAAATCACCTAATTAATAATTAGAGTCCAGCAGCTGTGTGTATAATAATCTCAGTATAAATCCAAATAGATACAAATGTGCAACCACACTTTTTAGATTTTTTTTGTAAATAAAAATGCAGCCTATTCATCATTCTTCTTTTACTTCACAAATATGTGCCCCTTTGTGTTGCTTTTTCACATAGATTTACAGTAAAATACTTTGTGGTTATAATATGACAAAATGATGAGAAGTTCAAAGAGTATTAGTAGTTTTTCAAGACACTGTAGATACCATACAAACTGTCAAATAAAAGGTTGTCTGTCTTTTTCATTGTCTGTCATGGTTTCTACATTTTCTTACTCTGATCCTACTCCTTATGCAGAATGAAGGAAATGCGTTTTGCTGGTAAGCCACAGCAAGCTTGTAAATGTTTTTTTTTATGATTTTAACAAAAGAAAGAGACATTAAAATTATATATAAAGACTCTCCTAGTTTTTGGTTAACTGATGCTTTATCTGGCATTAAACAAGACAGCCAATGAAAAAGATTCTTCTGTTCCAAAATGTTAAAAAAGGTGTTTTTGCTAAAAGTGCAGCTTTTATTGTAACATGATGCTGCAGCCAGACAGAATTCATTGCCTCTGAAGGATATTACGTGTTGAATCTTAAATCAACACATAACCACTTAAACCACTGGGGCGACTGTGGCTCAGTGGTCAGAGCAGTTGTCCTCCAATGAGAGAGTTGGAGGTTTGATTCCACCAGTATAATATATCTCGAAGTGTCCCTGGGTAAGACACTGCTGCCTTCGATGTGCCCCATCAGTGTATATGAATGTAGTATAAAGCACTGATTAGACTCTATAGAATGATTTATTCAGAATAGTTTTGCAGAGATGTAGCAGAGTGCTGGATGAATGTGTGTGGATGGATAAATGAGGGCAGATTGTGCTGTAAAGCACTTTGAGTGGTCTGCTTGGCTAAAAATGTGCCATATAAGTACAATCTTCATACTAAATCAGTGCAACTGCTGTATGTAACTGATGACAAAATAAATCTAATGTAACAAGACACCTAAATTTGAATAGTTGTTCAAAAATCTTTAACGTGGAAGTAACGTGAACATATGTAATTTACAAACTGTTTTGATCAAAGATGTCTTTTTTTATTGTCTGCTGCCAAAATGCAAACTATTTTGTGAACTAATTAACACATTTTAATGAAACTCAGACGTTTAATCATTAGATGTACATCATGAACTTATTAACTTTTAGAGTTAGCCCAATTCAAGATGGCTGCCACAGCTAATCAACTTTAATCAAGAGTAAAATGGCTTTAACTAAGTCTGTTTTACAGATGTTGAGCTAAAATTTGACATTGTCGTTTTTAAAAAGTTTTGAAAGTTTAAATATAACTGCTTTGAGGACCACGCAGGGAGTGAGGACACATGAAGAATGTATTGTTTCAGGAGCTTTGATGCACTACAATAGAAAAGCTGGTGGTGGTGTGGGCGTCATAATTTGAAGTAACGGAGGCACACGATGTTTGACGCTCATACATCGCCCCTGTGTTTTACAGTCAGGAGTCATTCCCAGCACGTTACAGTAACTCTACTTTTGTTTCCCCTCTTTTCATCGAGGTTTTCACTTGACTCTCATTCTTGTGTCTGCCTTTGACTTTACACAGCTCAAGGATGTGTGCTCAGCGCGTCGACATTTCAAGAAAATCAACAATAAAGCGAATGGATAATCATGTTAGGAGAATTTCTTGAAAACAAAACCCAGCTTTATTGTTTTTTTGTTTCTTTTCTTGTTACCGTGTGTTTTGTTTTGACTTGCTAGGATGAATTTTATATTTCAAACATTCTGGTAAATTCAAACTCAAAAGAATTCATTGTTTTTAGTCATCTCTTTTCCTCTTTTGTCAACTTTTTCTGCTCCTCTCTAACTTTTAATCCTCCTCATACTTTTACAGCAATAAATTGTTTTCCTCAGCTACTAATGTGAAGAAGCTTCTAAACGTCAGAACAGATCTTCATAGAGCTGATTGTTCGCTGGGCATTTGTGGCCATGTTAGTGCTTTGGTCAAATCTTCTCAATGTACAGTTTTTGTGTGGCAGGAAGAAGGAAAACAGACAGACTGCAGTTAAGTAACACTACGTATCACATCATTTTATGAAAATCCTGAGCACAGTAGATAGTTTCTGACTCTCCACTACTACCACACTAAATTTATCTTAATATCTGTAAAAACTCATTTTTGTACTGACTGATTAGCTTTGATGGTCATCTTCAATTGGCGTAACTCAAAAAGTTCATTAGTTTGAGACATCCTTTCAGTGATTACTTTCTGAAGGTTTCATTAAAATCTATTTGGTGTTTCATGTTGATATTTTGCTAACAGACAGGTGGTCTTGATTGAAATAGTAAATGTCAAAATTTTTAAACAGATATTGTGCGATCAGTGCTCAGAGAATATCTTCTTTTTTCCTACTGACACACAGAACTTTGGCTCAATGTATGTAAAACTGGCTGAGTTAAAGCCCATTTCTTTGGTTTGGTAAAGTTGCGTAACTGTGGCTGCCATCTTAAATATGACTGTCTCTAAACATTAATTGGTTGTTAATGTGCACACAGTTATCACTTTCTGAGTTAAAACCTGTCTTGTAGTTCATCGAATATTTTGTTAATGCTACAGCCAAATAAACACCCAAACATGCTCTCACACACAGAAAACACAGTCGCCCTTTCAGCTCTGATGGTGGCTGATATCATTCACTCCAAGTCTGTGTAAATAAAGAAGACTAAGGTCTTTTGTCTCCACTTCAGTAAACTGAAGTAGTCTGAACCATATACCATAAACCTTTATAGAGTCACGAAGTGAAAACGAACAATCCCTTTTTTATTTGGGAAATAAAAAAAACTTCTTCTGCAGCAAGCTATCAGAAATCATACCAAACTGTTTCTAACCTTTCTCTTCCGTTACTGCTGCCTGAACAGTCAACTGCATTTTTCAACTTTTTTTTCAAAATTCTGCAAGTGAACAGTCAAAACACAAACCTTTAGCTGTTATCTATAGCAAGCATCAGTTTATCTGACAGAGGAACTTTAATCTTATAAAGGCCATTTCAATATTTTGCATCTTTTCAAGAGTTTTTGTGGTCTTGGCTGCTGTATTAGTTTTATTGAAGAACAATAATGGAAAGTATTTTCATTAACTCTGGATATGTAGAAACATTTTTTGAGGTTAACACTTTCAAACAGTTTGTTTTAAACTGTTATTGTGAAGGACTGAAGTAAGTTCCGCTGCAGTGGGAGGAATAAACTGCACCACACCTAAAATATTGCATGATATTTTGTAATTAAGCCAGTAAAAGTGCAGCCATAACCCTCAGGTACAAAAATGACAAATTAAACAAATACAGTGGGGTTCACTTCCTCTGGTTTACATTTGAAAGACAGCGTTCAGTATTGTGTCAAATAAATTGTTTTTTTCTGTTAATAAACTTGTGACTTTTTTGGGCAATAAAACTTTAATTAAACATTTACATTCTAATCTCAAAAAAAGAAAGAAAAGTTTTATTTTTATTGTTTTTCTTCTCCATGACTCTAATTTGCCACCCTAAAAATACATACACACACACGTATACATACACAAATGCTAGAATGCTGAAAAGAACAGTTTCAGAGAGACACAGATAAGTTCTTGTAATTGTGGCCATTTTGGTTTTGTTTACCACCTCTGTTTAAGGTATTTGGAAAAACAAAATCTCACACTAAAAACATATACTGTGAGACCATTCTCTACAGTTATTCAATCAGCATGAATTTTACATGAATGCCTTCAAACTTGCGTCTCTTACCACAAACACAGAAATAAGCCTGAATGGTCACTTTGCCAGCAGCGACAGGGAGCTTATAAAATCACAGCAGTTCCTTGGCAAAGTAAAGCAGTCAAATATCTGTTAATAGACATTTAAAATTTGCTCCCTCAAACACTTACTCCACATTGTCTTAAATCTAAAAAGAAAAAGCCTCAAAGATAAAGGGCTAAAGAAACAACACAAACTCACATTATTGCAGCCTATATTTTGGGCAAACCACTGTGGAAAACAAGACTGCATTATTAAAGATATGATTGAACTACTGACAGAAAAAAAGGAGAATAAAGGAAGAAATCTCAGGCGCTTATGTTCTAAAGCACAACAAATAAATAAATTTAGGCAAAACGTGGCTCACGAAGGCATAGCTTTAACCTTTGTGATAGAAGGCTCAGAGGGTTTCAGCCAAAAGATCTTCAGCTATAGAGAAAATTCAAATAATTTCAACTCACATGGTAAGCAAGAAGAGCAGCCATTTTCCATTTTCTCCTTTCCTGGTCATGGTGAGCTGGTGCCTATCTCCAGCAGTCACTGTGCAAGAGACAGGGGGACACCTTGGACAGGTCTCCAGTCCATCACAGGGACACATAGGGACAAACGAGACAAATAACCATTCACCCTCTCACTTAGGGACAATTTAAGAGTCAATAATTAACCTAACATGCATGTTGTTGATGTGTGGGAGGAAACCGGAGTACCTGGAGTACTCACAGCTCATGCTAGTGCAAAGGTTTTTATCACATGTTTAGTTTTATTTATTTCAAACATAGTAGCAACAAAATAACATTAAAAACAAAACAATATAAATATAAATTATACAATATAAATTATACAGTGTAATAGACCAAATCAATGGTATGTTCAAAATGGAGTATCCAGAAGTATAAATCTCCCCAATACCCTTGTCTTAACACTCTGCTTGTTTTCATAATATTGGTCTGCCAAAAAACAGCCATTAAATATTAGAGTTGAAACCAGATGTCTTCATCCACTGCACAAAAAAAATTCTCACTGTTTGACAATAAATCAGACCAAACCTTTCCTGTAGTAAGTCAGTTAGAATTCCCTAAATAATTGCTATTTGCTAAATGCCTAAATAATTAGAGAATGAGTTAAAGTCCCAAGTTTCCATCCATGTTCTTAGTATTTGGTAGCACTGCTTTTAAATTTCCTTCCACAAGATTCCCTCAATAATTAGCTGAAGTTTTGTCCCATTCCTCCTGACAGAAGTGATGGAAGTGAGTCGCTCACACACACCTTTTCAGCTCTGCTCACAACTTTTCTATGGGACTGAAAACACTGACTTTGTTGTCCTTAAAAGCCACTTTATGACTAATATGACAGCATGCTGAGGGCCATGGTCCATCTGAAGAGCCCTTTGTGTCTGTTAGGTTTGGGTTTTGTTCTCAGTTTGTTGTCTTTGAGTTTATTGTTTATTTTGTTCAGTTATCTTGTTAATTTGGTTCTTGTTCTGTCTGTGTTTGTTTCATCTACCTCTCCCCAGTTTGTCATCTGTTTACCTGCCACGCCCACCTCCACCTGTCAGTAATTCTGATCACTCACCTCATTATCCTCTGTGTTTAAAAGCCGGTCACTTTCTCCAAGTCCATCGGATCATCGTTCCGTGGTCCTGCTCTGTGTCCTCAGAGTCTTGTTCCATCTGTGTCTCTGCACCTGGATTTAGTTTATGTTTTAGTTTCTCTGCCTCGCCAGCTTTTGTTTTTGTATTAATAAATTTTCCTTTAGTTTCTAGTATGAGTCTGCTCTCTGGGTTCGCCTCCGTCGTGTCCAAACTTTAACTTCCTGCCTCATGTCTTCAGATATTGCTTCAATATTTTCACATAATGTTCTGTCTTTGTGATGACATCTGTCCCTCCTGCAGCAAAACACCCCCACAGTATGATGCTGCCACTGCTGTGCTTCACAGCTGAGGTGGTGATTTCCTCCAAACGTAGCGATGGTCTTTATGACCACACAGTTCAGTTTTAGTTTCATCAGACCACAGGACGTGTGTAAAAATGAAGGTGTTTGTAAGTGTAATCTGGATTCTTTCTGCTGCTTTCAGAGTCATGGCTTCTTCCTCACTGAGGGGCCTTTCAGCTCATGTTGATAAGAACTCTCTGAACAGCTGCAGCAGCATCTTCACAAGGTCTTTAGATTTGGTTTTGGGGTTGATCCAGACAATTCGCTCTAAAACACGTTCATCTCAGGAACGCAGAACCTGAGAAGTATGCTGGCAGGACATTCCCATGGGGCTCATATTTGTGTCTAATAGTTGGAACCTTCAGGCATCTGGAAACTGTACTCAAGGAGGAAGGAAAGTTGTGGAGGGCCAAAGTTCTCTTCCTAATATCCTTCATTTCTTTTAATTTTCCCATTTTGTCACACAAAGAAGCAGGGTGTTTGAGGTGTGCCTCAAATGTTTTTAGCTAACCAATCAAAAGCTTCCAAAGCCATGACATCATCATCTGGGCTTTCAAAAATTGTTTAAAGGCAGAGTGATCTTAGTTTATGCAAACTTGTGAATTTAAAAAAAGTATTACAAAAAATAGTTATCTCATTATTCAGACATTTAACATATATAAATAATTTAGAAATCCTAACTGGTTTAAAGCAGAAAAAAGTCTGATTTATTCTTGAACAGTGAAAAAAAAATGATTCTGTCTTTTTATACAATGGTTGGAAACATTTGGTTTCACGTGTATAGAGACACTTATCAGTATCTTTTCTATTGATGTTTCTTTTTGTTATCCTTTTTACCTATAATTTTCTTCAAAAACATACATGCATATAACACATTTACACTCACAAACATATGTATAAACATTATAAACACATACAGTACATTCACAACAAGTCGACTTACACATGCATACATGGCATATAAGTTAAATAAACTGTACTTATATAACACCTTTCCAGCTGACCAGGCCACTCAAAGAGCTCTACAACACAATCTGCGCCCTCACTTACCCATCCACACACACACACATCCACACAGCACTCTACATCTCTACAAAGCCAATCTGAATAAATCCTTCTATAGAGTCTAATCAGTGCTTTAAACTCCATTCATACACTGATGGGGCACACATGAGGGGTTCAGTGTCTCGCCCAGGGACACTTCAGCCTCCAACTTTCTCACTGGAGGACGGCTGCTCGAACTACTGATCCACAGCGGTTAGGTCTGCCCTTAGCTAAATACTGTTTGGATGTAATGTCTTAAAAACAATTAAACTGGGTAATGGTTAGACATTCTTGTTTCCACCTTGAGAATTTTGCAGTTTTACTCAACAGAAAGAAATACAAAAGGTTGTCATTGTTGTTCTAGCACTTAGACTTCAGATTATTTCTTTCTTTTTAGATTGAAACTTCTATTCGTTTCTAAAAACATGTTCTGTGTATTTATAAGTAAAAGGTGCTTGCTGCATCATTTGTGCAGTGTTATATTTGAGAGACACAAGAACCACAAGTTTTACAAGTATCCATTTGGTTACCAGTGACAAAAGTGGGCAAAATTTAATGTTGTTGACATTTCAAAAACACATCATTTTTTATTTTGCTAATGCTGCTTCAAATCCAGATAATTCACACCTCTGGGCCCACTGATAGCTTTATAATTATTTGTGACTGATTAAGTAAAATAGTTGATGACTCAATTCTAAATCAGACAAATTATATCTGCACATCTATCTACTGTGCCACTCAATTGAATTTCTTTTTAGATTTTTGCAACCCACTCCCTCCGTGATGCACTTTCTTTGTCTCTAGCATATTTTAATATAATTGAATTTTTCACCCCATCTTTGCATCTCTGAGGCAGATAAAGCCTGATGCTTTCAATTGGTGCATAATGGATCATTTTCCAGAGTGGAAAATGACAAGTTATTTCCTTGAAGTCTGACATGGAAGGAGGGGTTTTTAAGTCAGTGGGGCTCAGAGAAACAAAAGAAGAATTTAGAGGATTTGGTCTGGTCATTTTGATGCAATGCTGGGGATGATTCAAGGTGTTTCATTTCTGTTTTTCCAACAGTTTTCTCTGCTCGGACTGCTGTCATTGCATTAGGAACTGTCTTTGAAACTTCCTCTTGTGTTAGGGTTGGCAGCTATCTGTTTTTAGGTTTGATATGCATAAAAATACCTTTTTAAATTTGTTCATTGCATCATTTTTTGCTTTACTTTGTCAGGTACAATTAACAGACCAAAAGAATAAATCAGTTTGTAAAATGTGCTGGTGAAAATTGTGACTTTTGTGTTGTTAGGGTTGGTTGACCCAATTATAATGTAAAACTTTGAAAACAATATTTTGTACCAAAACCTAAATTAAAGATTCACTGTCCTTACACTGTATAGCAGGACTAATCAGTGTCAGTGGCAGGTGGGTGATGTTTTAGGGCCACAGGTAATAATCATCACCCACTGCTGAAAGGTGAAGATTGATGATAATGTTTTTGTCTGTTACTAAATTATCTTTTGACCCACAGAAAAGATTTCCTGAAAGTAATCATTGGATAAACTATACAAGTACAACTGATTAACTTTTAACATCAGTGTGATTCAAGATGGCTGCCACAGTCAACTGATCTTAAAAACACTACCATGACTATAACTCTGTTAATTTTACATATACTGACTCTTGGTGTGGTAGTAGCTGAGACAGATCCCTAATGCAAATTCCATCCAATTCAAGATGGCAGCCACTTGAACATTAACACAAACTCAGTAAGTTTTACAAATATTGAGCTAATATTTTATGTTGTAGTAGATGAGGACCATTCACAACACATACTTTAAGCATGAAATCATGAGATAGGGCTTTTATTTATTTTATTTTTTTACCAAAATAAAAATGTCATTTTTTCTCAATATACCATTATTAAACACTGCTCAGTATTGGCAAAGGGAACAAAAAAACCACAGGTCACATGTTGGGTAGACCTGCTGTAAAGTGCGGGGTTACCCTTCTGTAATCATTAGATGTACATACTGTATACAACTCATTAACTTTTACAGTCAATGCAATTCAAGATGGAATCCACAGCTAATCAACCTTAGCAATCAAGAACAAACAGCTATATCTCAGCCAATTTTAAATATATTGAGTAAAATGTGTTAGGGTTGTAGCTGACAGTCATCTGTAACAAATATTCTGAGCGTGATATCGTGCATAACATCATTTATAATATTTGACGAAAATGACTATAGCACTTGTCATGTCCCATCACAAGATTATTTTAGTCTAAAACACTGGCATGAAAGACAGCAGGCGATATGCATTACTTCATTTTGTTCTGTTTGTTGATTTTGTTCTAATTTGTTTCGTTTTATATATTATTTTATTTGAGTTTAGTGAGAGCGTGCCACATGCAGTAACTAATGATCCATTTCAGGCTTGCAGCCATCACAGTTAAAAACTGATTTCTGGCTTGATGAAAAGAAGAAGAAGAAAAATAAACGGGATATTTTAGGCAAAAAAAAGAAATACATTTTCTAAAAAACCAAACACATTAGTTAAATGAAAGATTGAATACAAAAAAGAATTGCTCAGGTTGAAAGATGTAAGAAAACAGAAGATACTCACGTTTGTCTAAAAGGGCTGGAGTTTTATTTTGTGTTCCATGAAACATTAGTAAAAAAAAGTTAAGAAAAATACAAAATATTTTATATCCAGCTAAAAATAAAGACAGACGGGACTTATGATGAAAAATAACGCAGTAGATTTTCGTTTATCTTGTTTAAACGTGGATCAATATAATATGAGTAATGATTCATGTACACTGTCCCAATGTCATGGTTTTGATGTTTTTGTTTGGTTTTCTAGTTTTTGTTCTGCTTTGTTTCTTAAAATTGTGTTCATGTCTTGTCACTTTCACCTCCCCCAGTAACTTGCTACGCCTCATTCTTCCATACCATGCTGTTCTGTTACATTCCAGTCTTTCATGCCACACCCACATTACCATAACAACTCAATCACTGCCATTATTCTCACCTGTTTGCAATCACTCACCTGTGTCCATTTTCCTCCTGATCCTCAGTCTTTAAATACCGGTCTTTGTTCTTCATTCTCCACTGGGTCATTTCGTTCCGCTTTGCCTGTTAGTTCTTGTCCGTCTGGTTTTGCCTTCACTCCTCGTTTTTGGATGTTGTTAGTGTTTGTTTTGCTGCCACGCCAGCCCTTTTGTTTGTATTTTTAGTTAATTAAAGTATTTACGTTCGTTAAAGTCATGCGTCTGCGTTCTGGGTTCGCCGCCATAGCTCCACCTTCTGACAGATTTAAGTAACTTTAAATGTAGCATGGTTGTTGGTGCCAGATGACAAAGTATTTCAAAAAAACCCTGGTTTTCACGCATAACCATCATAATAGTCTGTTGCATACTGTACATGTAATGACAAAAGAAAGTTTTAAGACCCCCATTTTTTAAATTTTTATTAGGTTTTAAACTTTTCTCAAAATAGATTTACAACCACAGTTCTAACAAAGTTGGAACGCTGTGTAAAACACAAATTGAAACAATGCAATGATTTTCAAATCTCATAAACCCATATACATAATTGTGAATAAAATATAGGTTTATGAGATTTGCAAATCATTGCATTCTGTTTTTATTTACATTTTACACAAAGTCCTAACCCCAGAATTGTGGTTGTACTTTTTTGTACAATTTTTGCTGTTTTATTAAAAAATTAAAATAAAATGTTCTTTGTCATATACGTGCTGTATTTATACCCCATCACTTAGTACTTTGTTAAAATGTCTTTTTCAGCAGTTACAGTTTGAAGTCTTCTTTAATATGAACTTTATAGCTTGGCACATCATCCCTCTTGGCAAAAATGTTTAAACTCAGTCAGGTTGGATAAAGACCACCCACTTTTTTTCAGATCTCAAACATTCTACTGTAAATCCAACTCTGGGTAAACCCCACTAGAGCATTTTGTGTTTTCACAAAGCCACTTTTGAGTTTTCTTGGCAAGGTTTACAGTTCAACCCTCCCTGAAATCCTAAGCATTCTGGGGAAAAAGAAAAGTGTTCACTCAGAATTACTCTTTAAGTTTCCTGCCTGTCCTTCTATTGTTGCAGGTTTTTCTGACAAAGAAAAGCTTTTACCCATAGTATAATGCTGCCATCGCCATGTCTCAAAATGTGGACATTATTCACAAGTGTTCAGTGCTTCTTTTAAGGACTTCAGTCTATCTGTATCATGACAGACTCTCAGACTTTATTTCTTATAATCTGCAAGTCTTTTTGAAGTGTTTTGACAAATTCTCAGCATGTTCTTATGTGCCTTCAAGTGAGGAATGGCTTTTGGCTGGCCACTCTCCCATAAAGGTCGTTTGCTGTCGACTGATGGCTCTGATGTTTGCCTTCCTGTAAGGTTCCTGTCCAATCTCATCAGAAATGTGTAGTAGGAACATTTGTGCAAATCTTCAAAATGTAGTAGTGTCACAATCTGTGAAATGGTTTGGTTTTTGTTTTTGTTTGGGGTTTACTGGGCAGCATCTATGTGACATCACTTGAATCACAATCTAATGTTATGTAAACTAAAAATGCATAAACGTGACCTATTTTTAATCTAAATCATGGACATTTTTAAATATAAAGACTTTATTGTGTATATTAAGTCTAATATTAACTAGCACTGAGTCAGAGGGAAGTAGAAAAGTAAGGACTCCAAGTAGGAGGGGAGGTAGAAGAAGGAGAAGTTAGGTCAAACGTAATTTGTATAGCATAATTCATGCATTGCAATTCAATCAGTTTCCCAGCAAGGTCAAAAATACAGTTTGAAAAGTAATAGATAGACATTTTAAGGTCTAGCAGTCCTTGAAAGAATGCATATTTCCTGTCATCTTTAAAGACAGAGTTTTAGACTAAAATCATCATGTCTTGAGAAATGACAGAGTATGATATATTGGAGATTACTCTCAGTTATTACCACACCAAAGAGTATCTGTACAATTGTTTGAATTATAGCCTTTTTTGTTGGCTAAACATGATTAGCTGTGGTGGCCAAATTGAATTGGATTGACTCCAAAAGGCAATCAGTTGAGATTTACATTCACAGACTTTCAGTTTCAGTAAAATTCATCCAGTTGTTCATGAGATATTTTGCTAATGGACATGCATGCTTGACTCCAAAAGTTAATGGCAAAGTTTTAAGCAAAGATGTGCAAAGTGTAGTCCTGAGAGTATGTGTTGTGAGTAACTCTCAGCTACTACCACACCATATTTTAGCCTAATTTTTAAAAACTTTACTGAGGTATAGCCATGTTCATGTTTGCTGAAGTCAATTAGCTTTGACAGCCATCTTTCAGTTGGTTCCAAACGTTAATCAGCTGTTGATGTATACACATTGATTACATTTTAATTTTTTCATAAAAATCCATACAGTGGTTCATGAGATATTTTGCCAAGATGACAGATAAACAACTACACACACACACTGCAACAAATCTGCAGCAACAGCAGAATTATAACAATGCTAAACAAAATACACTAACAATAAAAATGTAATCATATGGTTTTGCAAAAAGTAACATTTTTAACCTGTTCTTTAAAATATTTACAGTAGGAGCTTCTCTCAGACCTGAAGTATGTGCATTCAATTTCTTTGGAGTACAAAAACAGAAGGCAGCTTCCCCTGATTTGGAAAAGGTACAAGAAATAAATTATAAATTACCACGGTCTGCAGATCTGAGTGATCTGACTGGTGTAAAACTGGTAACATGTGGTTCAAAGCCAATTAATGCTTCATGCACAAGTAATAACATTTCTAAGTTGATTCTATTTTTAATAGGAAGAAAGTACAGAGATCTTACAACAGGTGCAATGTGTTTGAATTTCCTAATACTGGTGAGATTATGATCTGCTGCATTTTGAATCAGTAGTCTGTGTACAGCACATTTGAAAGGCCTATAAAAAATGCCATTACAGTTGTCCAGCCGACTTGTTATAAATGCATTTTTCAAAGTCAGATTTTGATACAAACATTTTAAACATTCAAAATGTTTCTCAACTTTAGTGATATGATTTGTATGACTGAATCAAAAGACAGATAAAGCTAGTGTGGGATGATTCTCAGACTAGTAATCTCTTGAATTAATGTCTTCAGCCATCCTCTCGTCTTCCTGACAGACATTTTGGCCAAGTCAACAATGTTGACTGTTTACATTATCATGAAGCAAATGCTGATGTCACCACTTAGAAAGATATATTTAGATCTTTCCTAATATGTGTCATCATGTGACATAAGCACTGCCTCAGTAAAGAGTACATTTCTTTCACCTTCTTTGCGTAAGATGATTTTGTATTGTGGACAAACAACTATGCATGTTCCTCCTTTAACAAAGAAATTCTGAATCTCATTAATAGTCAGCATTATCTTTTTGTAATCTCCATGATCAAGATATTTCATCACTAATCACTGGAAGTCTTGACTGCAAATGTCTTCCATTTACCAACAATATAGGCTAATATATTTTGAAGCAGAAACCTTCTTGTGCTCTCCTCCGAACTCATAACAAGGCATAAACATCCTTACAAACTTGTAGACCCAAACTGGCCCCGATTAAAATAAAATTGGGAAATTAATTTAAGCACATGTGGTTGTCACACTGTAGAACAGGCATCGCTGATAGCAATAGATGCAAGTTAAGATGTCATAGTCTTTGACTTTCGATTAAAAAAAACATTAAAAAAACTCCAGAAACACATTTTTGCTCTGCATTTGTGGAGAAGTAGGTATAGACCAATGAAATAAAAAGAAATATCTCACGCTGTTTGAGATAGGCATCCTTTGTGTTTTTGGGTGGGGTGGAGATGGTGGGGGAGTGTGTGTGTG
>NC_051451.1:654146-658896 GCF_001649575.2 Kryptolebias marmoratus | reverse complement strand
CAGTCTTTCATGCCACACCCACATTACCATAACAACTCAATCACTGCCATTATTCTCACCTGTTTGCAATCACTCACCTGTGTCCATTTTCCTCCTGATCCTCAGTCTTTAAATACCGGTCTTTGTTCTTCATTCTCCACTGGGTCATTTTGTTCCGCTTTGCCTGTTAGTTCTTGTCCGTCTGGTTTTGCCTTCGCTCCTCGTTTTTGGATGTTGTTAGTGTTTGTTTTGCTGCCACGCCAGCCCTTTTGTTTGTATTTTTAGTTAATTAAAGTATTTACGTTCGTTAAAGTCATGCGTCTGCGTTCTGGGTTCGCCGCCATATCTCCACCTTCTGACACCCAAATGGTGTACAAGAAGAGATTTAACTTTTATTATTAGAGTAAAAACATTCAAACCCTATGATAAAAGTAAGAATTGCTCTCAAAAGTGAATCCTACATAAATGAGCATGAAGACAGAAAAAAGACCACCCAGAAGGTATAAAGAAATGCAATCTGCCAGATGGAGGGCTGTGAAATATAATACCTAAAGGTTGAGGGTGAACAGTACCAGCCAAAGACATCTTCATCCATCTGACCAACACATAAACACACAGATAACATGGTTTGTGCTGTGTCTGTGTGTGTGTGTGTGTGTGTTGGCCTGATTTTTGAGTTCAACAGGGTAACAGGCAGTTGGTAAGAATAACCATTATTTTGAATAGGATGAGAAGGATGCAGAGAAATGAACTAAGGGAAATGGATATGAAGTCATGTAGACACCTAGAATGTAAAGATTTACCAGTTTGTACCAATTCATGGACACACACATTCACAATTAGATCAGTAGAGCAGCTGTATACCACTGCAGTTTTGAGATTGAATCTACTAGATGGATTGGTCCATTAAACTACATCTTTGTACTGATAAAATCCAGTCTGTTGAATGTTTAAATTAAAAGCCTGAGAGCAGGTTTGTTTCTACAGACATAGTTTAAAAAGTGTAAAACTTCTGAGTGTGAAGAACAAATCCCCTTTATTTACTTGGACATCTCCTCTTAAACTGCACTTCCTGCTCTTTAGCAGTATTTTTTTATTAGTGACACGTTCAGGAGGAAAACTGCAGCAGTGCTGGTTTAAACAGCAACAAACACTGAAAGTGGGCTTCACACTGATCATGTGAATCAACTAATATTACAGAATAGAAGGATAGCTTCGTGGTGTGTGTGTGTGTGTGTGGNGGGGGGGGATTTATGCATTTTGCTCTGGCAGTTTTAAATTTTGCACCAGGTCTCATTTTTGTGTGCTGTTTGCTATTTTGTGAGTCAGGTTTTATGACAGTGTAGTTTCTTTAAAACAAGTTGTCGCAAACAGGTCTTGTTTTGTTGTGTTGTGTTGTATTGCATCAAATATCAATGTGTTGAATCAAAACTGAAATTTTCATCATATTGCGATCAAAGAATGAATCATAATGTAATTAGGAACTGAATCGTATTGTACTCAGGGGCTGAATTCGTTTCTGATTAAAAGATGAATCGTAATATGATTTGCAGCTGAATCGTATTTTGATTAGGGGCTAATCATATTCTTTGCTGCTCATGTATATTTTCTGAACTTGATTGTTGGCAGTGTTTTTAGATACATATTGTACTGCCACAACTACTGATGCAAACCTTAATAGACAACCCTTACTAAAACATGAACATAACTTCACTCAATAATGCTAAATAGGATAATTTCAATTGGCATTTATTTACCTAATATCTTTGAGAGATCATTGTTGCCAGTGCTTATAGGTAGGTGGCCGAATATGGTAAAGGATAATTACTCTCGACTGGTTCCAGTTGTTTTCAGAAGGTTGATCACTGATAATAAATTAATTAAATCTTAATAAAATAATCTTTGCAGAAAGACAACATAAATGAGTTAAAGGCCTAGCATTCCTTGAAGAACTATAGTCCACTGCCTTCCATGCAAGAGTTTTACATAAACTAAAATCATCTTGTGACAGAGTTGTAGGCATTTTTGTCAAACCTGGAAAATAAAATTATGTGCATATTATATTATGTGATATTGTGAGATGCAAAGTGTTGTGAATGCCTCCCAGCTACAACCTGATCAGATTTTAGGTCAACATCTGTAAAATTGACTGAGTTATGGCTATTTTTGTATTAGCCAATATTGATTACATGTGGCAGCCACTTAAATGTGATTGATTCCAAAAATTATTCACTTGTGGATGTACATCTAATACTTCCTAAACATTTAATTAAAATCCAACCAGGGGATTATAATAAGATTGTTTGCCAACAAACACACAGGGTTAACTTCAAAGGTTCAAATGTTAAAGTTTTGATAAAAAAATCTCACAATTTGTAGAATGTAGGCGATGTATTGTAAATCTCTTTCAGCTACAACCACACAAATTATAACACAATATCTGACAAATTGACAGAGTTGCTGCCTGTGGCAGCCATCTGGCACTTGATTGGCGTCAAAAGTTAATTTCTTATAGATGTATATCCAATGAAAATTTCTTAAAATTTTCTTTCAAATCCATCCAATGGTTAATGAGATATTTCATTAACTAGCAGACGGAGATGATTCCAAATTGTTGAAGACAAAAATTTAAACCAAGATGGTCTGTAAGTGTTGAGAATATATGTTAGGAATCTTTTGGACTTACTACCACACCAACTTTTGTGTGTGTGTGTGTCAGCTGACTGAGACAGCCATCTTAAATTTGGTTAACTCTAAAAGTTGTAGATCTAGATTCAATAATAACTTTTTGCCATTGAGTGTTTTATGAGATATTTAACAGAAACATAAGCACATCTGTTAGTGCCCATGGGTTAGAGTACATATAGACACAGACAAAAATATTATTATCCACTATCGCATTTTGGTAGCAGGTATAATAATTACAGTATAATTCTTATAATAACATCAGACCGAAACAGAAATGTTGTAATACATACTGAAGTGAAACAAACAATGGAAATCTGATTGTGTCGACACTGCAACACAAAAAAGTTTGCTGCATTCTTTTAAATATATTTTCACATATAGTTGGAAAAATATAGAGTATATACCAGTATTTTTGCAGTGTTTCCATCATCTCCTGTCTGCTATCAGCAATCAATAGTGACAAAAAAAGTTAACCATTACACAGAAAACTATTTGTTGAATATAGCAAATCTGAAACCAAGATAGCTCAGTCTGGGGTTAGATACCAGCATTTGTCTAAAAACATTTTATTACCATTTTTGTTTCTTTAGTGTTTTTGAGTTTATAAAATTATTTTAAACCCTCATGGCTTTTAATGAAAGAACTCCTGAAGGACATCTAAAACTTAAACATTTTTATCTTTTTTTTTAGCTTTGATATCTTTTCTACTTTAACAGAGCCCAAAATCATTCAGGCTTTTTGTCACTGAGCTGTTGTGATACAGCTCAGTATCAAGTATGAAATGCCTATTTTAGTTTTAATTTCTTTGTTTAATTGGTAGAAAATTCTAATCAGTTAAGGTTTTAGTCAACAAATTGGTTTAACATATCAACCAAGTTTTGGATTTAATGTTAAGACCAGTTAGGCTGTTGCAAATTTCTGCAACAATAAGCCTGTTCTTTTAATTAACAAAGCACTACACATGCTGAATGTAATTAAACAAGAACCATTAAACCATCAAATTGAGCTTTGTTTGATATATTCGTCTGCACAACAGTCTTTCAGGAGGTCTGAAAGTCTGTAGATCTCATCAGCTCTTTTTCAGCCACAGGAAGTTGAGCTCGAGCCAAAACTAAACTGGATACATCCAAGGAAAGTATTACATGCATGTTGAGCACAGAGTCCAAAAGGCAGACCCAGCACAAACAACAGACAAACATAAACAAACAAATGGATCAGCTTTTCTGTTCAGTTAAGTGCCGTCAAGGCCTGGATGCAGGTATGCAGCCAGACTTTGATGGATCAGAAAGGTCTTCTTCCCACAACATAAATCACAGCAAACTCTTTTTTTCTTTGGCAACAGATGAGACATTAAGTGTCTTCCAAGTTTGTTTTTTCAACAGAAAGTAACAACTGGCAAGCATCTGTCATCTATTTATAAACTGCAATTATGATTTACAGAAAAAAATATCTGCCAACTTTGGTTTAGAGCAAGATTCCTAACTAAACATTGTGTTTTTATTTTTTGTGCTACCAATATATGTGACTCCATGGTCTTTGTTTCACATTAGAAAAAAGAATGTAGTTTAATATAACAACTGTGTGAAAATGTCTCTTCATAATTACATGCTTTAATTGGTAGTTTTGATGTAAAAATGACAATTTTATCTTCATTATACAATTTTAAGCAATTTGTTTTTTTGTTTGTTTTTAAAAGTCACAGGTATGTAAAGATTCAGTGAGGTATTGAATGTAGGAGAAAAATTGCAACCAAGGGACCAGCAAGCTGTGCTGCCACTTTTGTGAGAATCACAGTCAATTTTCGACTGAGCCTCACAAGGAACATGGAGGAAAAAATTATGTATTTTTGTGAGATCCCACAAAAGTTTTTGTTGTGTTTTCTGGTTTATGCCGTGAATGCATTTGTTCTGTTCTTAAGATGTTCTTACTTCTTGTCACTGGTGTAGATTCTCAGTCATCCAGGCCATGGTAAATTAAAAAAAACACGTCCCCACGAAGACAGAAGGGAAGGAAAAGGAACAGAAGCACATCAAAAAAGCTCTCCAAACATGTGGGTATCCCAATTGGGCTTTTGTCAAGTCAG
>NC_051451.1:632328-653405 GCF_001649575.2 Kryptolebias marmoratus | reverse complement strand
AAAAGCTCAACTCCACACTCTCTATTTCTGAATTGAGAAAGCTCCTCGGATGAGAAGCGAAACGTCTTCAACTACAGAATAGAAGTCCAGTTGTTTTTGTTTTTTAACTTTTTTTGAATTTACTTCTTGTCACCAGAGGGCGCTATTGTGACAGCATAGGGCAGAGAAAAGACTGTGATTAAAGGGCATGAGAGCTAGATAGAGGAGGGCCATGTTCAATAAAATTCAATTCAATTCAAAAAGGCTTTATTAATTTCAAAGGGAAATTAACTGTTGCTGTAACTCATCCTCCTGGTTTCGTTAAAGAGTTGTTATAGATGCTGATGGCAGGAAGGATCTCTTGTAGTGGTCGGTCTTGCAGCGGATCTAAAGAAGCCTCTGACTGAAGACACTCTGTTGTATCTGTTGTGGTAAATGTGGGGGTGAGTCTAAGCCCTCTCCCTGCAGATCCAGCTGTATGTCTTTGGGCATGATGGTGATCCTCTTGCTGTGGCTGACGCACAGGTTGGTGTCCTCAAGAGACCTGCTGGCTTCCTGCAGAGGCATGACGGCTGACCTCTGGAAGGTTGGTCTTGAAGTCCTGAGTGATCTCCTGGATCAGCCGCTGGAAGGGCAGCTTCACGATGAGCAACTTGGTGGACTTCTGGTAGCACCTGACCTGTAGCAGTGAAGCTTCTTCACCGGTGGTTGTGGCGCTTTTAGGAGGGACTTTGAAGGCGAGCTGCTTCCTGGGAGCTTTACCTCCGGTGGATTTATGGGTGGTCTGCTTGGTTCTGGCCATGACTGGGGTTCCTTGAGGTTCCTCTGCTGTAGTTGAGGTATTATTTCAGCTTTGAGATGTTAATCAGCTGCTCCCGATTGAAGAAAAACACATTGTTGTTATGGTTCTATTTCATCCCTGCTGACCGCCAGAGGCAGTGCTTTAGCACTGAATGATCATTTTTGCGCATGCACAGGTGGAGTACTAATCATGACAAAGTCACCTGTGACCTGCTGGTGACCCACGTGACTCTATATAGTCACATGATGACCGGCACTCAATCTCTTTGTTCTTCTCGTGCGCAGGTGTGATTGTACCTCTTTATTTTCCAGTACTTTTTGTTCGTTGCTAGTAGCCTCATGACCATACGTGGTCGGAGCTGCGGGTGAGTCTCGCCCTCCAGGGGCTGCATAAGCGAGTTCTGCTTACCAAATCAGTGGCTGTTGCTGCGACGACTGGTAAGTTTTGTGTTTCTCTCCTACGACAGTAGTTTACTGTTCACTTTAAGTCAGCACTCACCGGTAGCGTTTTCTGCCCACGTGGAGTTCATCTTTTGTTTGTTGAATAAATACCTGACTCACTGGTAGCATTTCTGCTCATCTTTGCCTATCCTTTTTTGCTGTGATCAGCAGTATGATGCTGAGTAATTTATGTTGCTCGTCTTGTATGGCTCCGCTCCAGCCAGACGACGGGCATGATTTGTGTCCCTCCATTCTTGGGACGGAACATCTCAGAGAAGCACTGTCGGACAATGCTTGCCCGAATTGTACCGTCATGCCCCAGTCGGTTGGACTGGATCGGTTAGCTGTGCTGGAGCAGCCTGCCGACTTGTTAAGTGTTGCGCAGCATAGTCCCTTGCCACCAGCACAGGCAACGTGCCAGAAGCGGCCTGCTGCAGCGGCACCTTCGGTGTTGGTTAAGCGAGCCAAACACACCAACACTAGGAGGTTGTCCACAAAGGTGGATAACCTCACTTCAGAGCTCGCCCACATGAAGGCCCTCCTCTGGTCTTTCCAGGCTGAGGATGGTCGTGGAGCGGCTCTGCCCTCTGAGCAGGAGGAAGCATCGGGCAATGATGATGATGCTATTTCGGTGGCAGCCTCTGGTACCCAATTCTGTGAGGACCTTCTGGAGCTGAGCTCCAGGGCCTCTAGGTCTGACTCCAGTGCCTCCCAGGAGGACGTGGGGGAGTCTGTGACAGTCGCAATCCGCACAGCTCTTGCCCGTCTACAGCTGGATGTTCCTCCAGCCCAGCCTGCAGCATCTAGCACATTCTTTAGAAACGGTAGATCGGAGGCTGCTTTTGTGGTTCCCCCTTCGAAGGAATACATACTGGAACTGCATGCCTGTTGGTCGGTCACCAAGGCGTTGTCACGGCTGACATCAGATGGCAGGGCCCTGGCAGCCATGCAGGAGGCGCCTAAGGTTGGCTTGGGGCAGATGCTAGCTGTCGAGTCAGGCATTGCCTCGCTTATTGTCCCACCGGATGAGGTTTTGCGGCCTAATGCCCGTTGTCCACGGCCCCAGTGCCGTATTACTGATGACCTTCTCTGTAAGGCCTACAACTCCGGTGCTCGCATGGGCAGGATTGGGAACTCCTACTCCCATCTCATGCTGGCCCTGTCCTCCTCTCTGGAGTCTGTTTCACTGGACCATTCCACCCAAGGCCTGGTCGATGCATCTCTGCAGGCCTTTGCTCTTATGACGAGGGAGCTGGGACGCACACTGTCTACTCTGGTTCATGCTCGCTGCCAGGTCTGGCTGGCGCAGTCGCCCCTCACTGAGCCTTGTAGGAGAACACTCTGGACCCTTCCTGTGGTCTCGGGAGAATTTTTTGGCTCTGCCGTGCTGGATGCCTTGGATCGTACAGCTCAGGCAAGACAGCAGCTGGCAGGGCTTCACAGATGTGATCACCAACCAGTTGGCACTTGGGCGGCTGCCGTCAGTTGAGCCCCAGGTTCCGGGTCAGAGATACGTCCCAAGACCTGCTTCAGGGCGGGGTGACCGAGCTCAAGGCCAAGCAGGGGCTCTCCCTTCTTGCCCCTTCCAGGCCGCACGGTCAGGCCGGCATCCCCCCAGGCCTTCAGGAGGTCGGGGGGCCCGCAGATGACATCTTGAGGCTGGCGGTCAGTTATTTTACCCCAGCACAGCTCGGCAGCTGGTCTGCCCACACCCCGGACTTGTGGGTGCTCTCCACTCTGTCCCGGGGGTACCGCCTTCAGTTTTGCCGCCGGCCACCGTTCCCCGGCGAAGGCACAGACACTGAACCAGGAAATCTGCACCTTGCTGGCCAAAGGAGCGATAGTGCCTGTGGACCCCCTGTTGGACCCAGGGGGCTTTTATTCAAAGTATTTTCTCGTTCCAAAAAGGACTGGGGGTCTACGTCCAGTCTTGGACCTCAGGGGTCTGAATGTATACTTGAAGGTCATTCCCTTTCGTATGCTGACCACAAGGGAATTATTGCAGGCAGTTTCCCGAAACGATTGGTTCACTTCCATAGACCTCAAGGAGGCTTATTTTCATGTTCTAATTGCTCCGCCCCACTGGCGGTTTCTTCGCTTTGCCTTCCAAGGGAAGCATTTCCAGTTCAGGGTTCTTCTGTTTGGTCTGTCGCTGTCTCCCAGAGTGTTTACCCGATGTGTCGCAGCGGCCCTCTCCCCCATGCAGGCGCAGGGCTTGCGGATCCTCCCATATCTGGACGACTGGCTCATTTGTGCAGCGACACGCAACCAAGCACTTTGAGACACTCAGTTGGTGCTCGACCATGTGGGGCGCCTGGGCTTCCGGGTGAATATAGAGAAAAGCAGTCTGACTCCCTCACAGGAGATTATTTTCCTGGGCATCACCATGAATTCTGTCTTGATGACTGCTTGCCCGTCACCCAGCTAGTCGACAGTATATCGAGTACGCTCCCAGGATTCAGATGCGGCAGGGTGCTGCCTCTTGTACATTATCTGCCCCTCGTGGGCAAGCTCACAGCTGCATCTAGCGTGGTGCCCTTGGGGCTGTTGTCACTGTGGCGACTCCAGATGTGGTTAAACATCTTAGGTCTGGACCCCACTCGGAACTCTCACCGCCTCAGGAGAGTTCGGATCGGGCCCCAGTGTCTCTGGGCTCTGTTCCAGTGGAGGGACAGGTGCTTTATGACAACGGGGGCCCTGCTTGGTGCCCCCCAGTGTCGATGGGAGGTTGTGTTTACAGATGTGTCGTCCACGGGCTGGGGTGCGACCTGGCAAGGTCGGATGGCACAAGGGACATGGTCCACACGGCAAGGCAGGGACCACATCAATGTCCTGGAATTACGGGCTGTGCTGCTAGCTCTTCAAAGCTTTCTCCCAGGCTTGCGGGGCAAGCATGTACTAGTAAGGTCAGACAACACTTCGGTGGTTTTTCATATCAACCACCAGGGGGGTTCAGATCCAAGAAACTGTTGTGCTTGACTCAACAGCTTCTGACCTGGGCAGCCCTGTACTTTCCCAGCCTGAGGGCAGCATACATCCCAGGACCGCAGAATGGGCCAGCGGATTTTCTGTCCCATCAGACACCACTCGCGGGGGAGTGGAAGCTTCACCCAGTGGTGGTGGAGTGCATCTGGAGGGTCTTTGGCAGGGCAGACGTGGACCTCCTCGCATCCAGGGATGCAGTTCACTGCCCCCTTTGGTTCTCCATGGGCGATGCCAGCTCTCTGGGCCACGATGCTCTGGCACACAACTGGCCCTGGACCCTCCTTTATGCGTTTCCACAACTCAGTCTAATTTTTCTGACTCTCCTAAGGGTTCGTCAGGAGGGGCAGCTCAGCTCCGGCCTGCCGATGCGTCTTCCCTCCAGGAGGGATCTCCTTTCCCAGATAGGGGGCCGGATTTTCCACCCTGACCCGGACCGACTCCAGCTCTGGGTTTGGCCCCTACAAGGCCGGGACCCACATTCTCAAGGTACGGTGGGGAAGTAGGACGTACAATGGCTAATGCATGGGCACCATCCACACGCACAGCATATGCAAAGAAGTGGGCGATCTTTGCGACCTAGTGCCGTGGTAAAGGGCAGGACCCGGTGTTCAGCCTCTGACATACTGGCTTTCCTGCAGGCCTTACTGGATCAGGGACGGTCTCCGTCTACCTTGAAGGTGTATGTAGCCACCATTTCTTGCTGGCATGTTGGGCTGAATGGCTGTTCAGTGGGCCGAGATAAGGACATTGCGCTGTTCTTGAAGGGTGCTCAGCGCTTGTATCCACCTAACCGCCTCGTGTCACCAGCATGGGGCCTTTCGCTGGTCCTGGAGGCCCTTCGGATCCCCGTTTGAGCCCTTGGTGTCTGCAGACATCAAATGGCTCTCACTGAAGACAGCGTTCCTTTTGGCTATGGTTTCCGCCAAACGTGTGGGGGAATTGCAGGCTCTATCGATAACTGAGTCCTGCTGCCAATGGAACTCTGATGGCTCCGGTGTCACCCTGTGGCCTGATGTGGCATTTATCCCTAAGTTGTCACTGGCGTCAGGCAGTACCCAGCCACTCCATCTTGCCCGATTTGACACCGGTGGCCCCTCTGAACCTCTGTGCCCGGTTCGTGCACTTGAGGCATATGTCAATTCCACGGCGTCTTTTCGAAAGACAGATGGCCTTTTTGTCTGCTACGCAGGCTCACGGAAAGGTCAGGCCCTTTCTAAGCAGCGGCTTTCACACTGGCTTGTGGATCTGATTGCTAAGGCTTACGCCTTACAGGATCGCCCACTGCCTTCAGGAGTGAGATGCCACTCTACGAGGGGCATGTCAACCTCATTTGCTGCCATGACTGGGGTGTCATTGGACGTTATATGCAGTGCGGCCTCCTGGAAATCACCAAGCACCTTTGCTCGATTTTACAGGGTGAATGTGGCTTTGCCTCATCCTCTCCAGGGGGTCCTGGAGCAGCATCCAGCTACATCCGACTGAGGTAGGTGGGCAGTGGTTGTTCCTTGGGTGTTGGAGATTCCTCGTGACCTTGTCGTTATACGTCATCCAGTGCTTGAAGCACCGCCTCTGGCGGTCAGTAGGGATGAAATAAAACGAAAGTTACAACTGTAATTACGGTTCTATGAATCCCAGATGAACGCCAGAGTGCTTGGTCCCTCAGAATCCTTGCGTCTTGCGAGAAGGTTCAGGGATTGAATGCCGGTCATCATGTGATTATATAGAGTCACGTGGATCACCGGCAGGTCACAGGTGACTTTGTCATGATTAGTACTCGACCTGCGCATGCGCAAGAATTATCATTCAGTGCTAAAGCACTGCCTCTGGCGATCATCCCGGACTCATAGAACCGTAGTTACAGTTGTAACTTTCGTTATGCATCATAACAAATGTTTAATTCCTCCTTTTTATTGGATGTAAATCACTTTTTGTTTGGATTATTATTTTCTCTGGTATCAAATGCTGTGCAGTTGGAAGGATTTTTAATGTTTTGTTTTTTTTTTTTTTACTTTTAAAGTTTTCAAAAGCAATATCTTAGAATGAATGTAACAGAGCTACTTCAACATGCAGCAAGCTGCTCTAAAATGGACCGTCAGCAGTTACTGGAATAAAGATTGTGAGTTTAAATCGTCGTCTGCTATTTTATGACAGCCACGATAACAAAACTTGTGACAAGGATGAGCAATTAGTATCGAGTCCACTGCCTTTTTTGAATCACATTGGTGAGCCTCCAATATTATTTACAACGTGGAAAAAATAATTTGTCAATTACATGTTCATCATAATTGGGAGATACATGGTCGGATGCAAGACGAGATGATGTTTTACATTGTTTAGGTACGAAGAAACAGAATCTGTTCAACACACTATCAGTAAAAACTACAACAGTTGATGAGGCCATGGCTTCACTTGAAAAACGATTTGTCTCCAAAGTTAAAAAAACACACATTCAGATGTGTTCAACATGCTGATGAAACCACGAGCCAATTTTGCACTTAGAGCTCAGCTGCACCATGTGGTTTTAGACTGATGAAAACTGAACTTATATATAAGTATAAGTTACTGCTGGAGGAGGACCTTACACTAGACAAAGCTCTAACCATTACATATCAAGTTGAAACATCTAATGCTACACAGTTCTCAGCTGTGAGTACAGTCCTGTCTGCACCTGTGCAGGCTGTAGATGCCGCAAATGCTTGTTTTGGATGAAAAAGAAGAGCACAAACAGCCAAACACATAGATTTCCACCACATGTTTATTATAAACAAGCAAGTCATAAAGATCAACTTCACTGCTTCAGATGTCATCAGATAAACACCTGGTAAATGATAAAAAACTGTCCTCTTCCTAAACTAAAATGTGATAACTGCAAGAAAAAGGGACATTTTGCCAAAATATGCTAATCAAAACTGCAGTTGTTCCTAAATTAGCAATACTGTCTGTGAATGATTTCATATATGCAAAAGGTGACCGACCTGTCATTAGCTGCCTTCAAGCTACAGCAAGGGTAACAAATCGAAACAACAAAGTTCCAGCATTCTTCTATGTAACATATATATCATTCACAAAGACATTGACACTGTTTCCGAAAGATGGTGCAACCAGGAAGCATAGGAAATGTGTCCCTATGTTTCCTAGTTGAGCAACATTTCCTTCCAGCCACCACAGCCAAGGAGAGCTGCCGGCATCTCTGCACTGTCTCCTCTGTGCACAATAATTGTATTATCTCCTCCTTCCACGGGTTCTTTGCTATTTGACTATATATATGTTTTGATGGAACAGTTGTATGGCTATATTTTCTAACTGGCTCTGCCAACTTCTCCTCAGGCGAGCAATCAAAGCAAAATTACACCATTGACATTCAGCAGAATTTCTGCATAAACACGCCCACAACAAAGTTCTGACCAGTAGTTGACAGATAATCCAGAGAGAAAAAGCTCTGCCCGGACCTTGTGCACAGAATGAGCTCTTAGGACAACAAAATGATGTAATAATATTAAGTTAAAATGTGTTATTATTTCAGGGTCTACTCGGCTGATGTATCAATGAATCTGATTTTCCTGCACTGTGTGTGCTCTGACAGAAAACACATTATGCTTGGGATAAATACCTTTTTTTGGCTCTATGTCCCTATGGGGGCTCACCTCTAGTGACAACCTAAAGTACAGTTTTGCGAGCTGTACACACTATTTTGTTGCCCACATCCTATCCACAATGCTTTTCTTTCTGCCCATCTTGGAAGCGGCCCCCACTTTTAATCTACTGGAATCTACTTTTGAAATGAAAATAAGCAATTTTGGGTACATTTAAAAAAAAAGAATTATTATTGACTTGGTGTTTAGACCTGGACATGTTTTACTTGTGCAGATGTAGATACAGGTGTAGAGTTCTTGAGGCAAGTTGGAGATGCTCGCAAAGACTTTGTGACCACTTTAAGAGAAAAACGTTGGCACAAATTTTTTGAATATGCTTAAAATTCAAGCAACAACGCCCTAAGTTAGTAATTAAGTTTGTAGCTCTGTAACTCAAGCTAATAGAAACACTGCAAACTATTGTGAATGCTGTTCGCCAACTAGTCTTCAGCAGTCCCAGCCCAGTGAGATACATACTACCTTTAATCTTTTTCTTCCTTTTTCACTTGCAGAGAGAGTTCTGTTGAGAATTTATTCCTGCCTGCTCTCCTGATCTGTTACACATTTAACATATTTGATTTGGCACATTATGAAAGTAAAAATATAACAAATGCCTCCAAATGATAAGCAGATGGAATCTTGTTTCAAGCTGGAATGGACAAAATATTTTTTAAAGAAGCTGATATCAAAAACAGATCTGAAATGGGGAGGTTTTTTAACATCATGTTATGTAAATGGCAGCATGGGAAGAATAAAACTCAAAAATGGTCTGTATGAACTCATCTCTGACCCTGTCACAGAAACAATGTTACTTCTTCATTTATTGCAGGAATCAAATTTAAAATTAACAAGTGCTGAACAATAAGAAGTTATTCTTATATCTTAGAAGTTATCATTTGATTGTCTTCTGATTTCAATGATAAATTCTTAGAAACATATTGTGTTTGATATAGATCTCTCTGAAAGCCTTTCAGTAATTGTTTAATTTGACATAAATCAGGATTTGTCTTAAGAGTAGGACTGGGAACCAGACACGGAGACAAAGTAAAAGTAAGTGTTTTTATTTACAATTATCCAAAATGTGCAATAGTGAAGAGTGGCCAGGAGGATCTGAAACGACAAGGAAGGGATCAATGTGAGTCTCGGGTACAGGTTCAGTTTGGTGCAAATATGCGCAGGTAATGGTTTAATGTTTCTTTTCTTACAGGTGCCACGTGTGGAGAGACGTGGAGACAATAATGTCCAGCAGAGATGTTCCAGGAGGAGGATCCAGAATCCGATGACAAGTAAGTAAACATATAAGTGCAACCGTAGATCCAGACAGGCAGGTATTTAAAAAAGCCAGAACAGCCGTTCCTGAGGCACAGAAGGGAGGAAAACAAGGCTAGGGTTAACGTAGCAGAGATTTTTCAAACACAAATGTCTAAGGCTGAGTTTCTAACCCATAAGGCACGATGCTCAAGCGAAGATCTGAATCCAGCCAAAGGCTTAAATACAAGTTCAGCTTATCAAGATGATCGGCTGCAGCTGTGGAGGGAGAGTACTTTGCACTGTTAGGGTTTTACAAATTACCAGCCTTTGTGTTTATGTGCAAAACATGCAGAGATATTAATTGAGTTTATTTGTATCATGTTTACATTTTATTGTGCTTACACAGGCGTCAGCAAATCATCTTAGTAGGCCAGTCAATCACCCAAGTAACGTCACTGTACCTCTGATAATCTTTGTATCAGGATTGATAGACAGAATGTTTTACAACATGCTGTAAGTTCTGTTTGTGTGATTAATCTGTGTGGCAGAACCGGTCCTGACCAATTCAGGCCCCACCCATTCCTTGTTTCTAATAAAAAGATGCTGCTGCTACAAGACTTCAGAACTCACTGGAGTTTGACCCAAAAGGTCGTTACTTGAGTGACTTCTCCTTTTGCAAAAGTATCCTAAAAAAATTTACTCTCTCTCTCTCTGTGGTTCTTTGTTTAGGTTAGGTAACTTAGAAAACCCCCAACAGGCACCACCAGTAGGGCGGAGACAGAAAACTCTGAATCTTCACATAATTAAGCTTTAATTAAACTCAAGTTTATTCATACCTGCTTTAACTAGGAATCAAGAGGTGAGAATAATCATTGTAGATGAAGAGAGGAGCAGAATTAATGTGTGGCTCTATATGATAGAAAGATTATGAAAAGTGAAGAGAGGGGCCAAAAAGAGATTGTGCTCACAATGAAAGTCATTAAAAAAGGTGGGAAAAATCTCTCACTTGTAGTGGACTAATATAGGATCTAATAATTAGGATAGTGTATCTCTGTGTAATCAAAGCATTTTTTTCTCTGGTTTGCTGAGGTTTACTTGAATAAGCTCACATGCATTACCTTTTTAGTAATTGACATAAGAAATACAAAAATGAAATTGTTTATCTAACCATTTTCTTTACCTGCGTTTTGTTTGCAGGATCGCTGCGGAGATGGTGTCTCTCTCCAGCAGTCACTATGAGAGAGGCGGGGGACACCCTGAATAGGTCGCAAGTCCATCACAGGGCTTGCAACCTGTCTAAGGACAAACGAGACAGGCAACCATTCACCCTCTCACTCACACCTATGGCCAGTTTAAAGTTACTATTTAACCTAACATGCATGTTTTTGGTCTCTGGGAGGAAAATGTAGTACCTGGACAAAACTCACGCATGCACAGGGAGAACATGCAAATCCCACAGAAAGGCTGGGAGGCAAATGACCTTGCTGCTGTCACGCGACAGCTCTAACAACTGCACTGCTGTGGCACCCGGGACTAAACTGAAAGTAAAATAAAGTACAGAGTATATTTTAAGGTGGGGTTGGGGTTGGTATGATATAGATCAGGTGTATTCAAAGGTCAAAATCTGATTTCTAGCTAAGGTCAAAGGTCTGGAACATCTAATGAGCAAATCCTTTTTGCTTGCAGCTTACTGCCTTGCCTACTGGTGGTGGTCAGAGGGCTCGGTGGCGCCGGTGTGATGGCAGCCTCACTTCTGTCAGCCCGCCCCAGGGCAGCTGTGGCTACAATGTAGCTTACCTCCATCAGTGGGTGAATGTGTGGATGAATGGGTGAATGAATGTAGTGTAAAGCGCTTTGGGGTCCACGAAACTAGATAAAGCGCTATATAAGTGCAAACAATTTACCATTTACCATTTACAACAAAAAGAAATGGTTTTGTTTGCCTACAGTTGTTTGCTTGTGAATCTAAGCTGCTCTAACTTTTTACAGTAAATCCTAATGTGCACTGTAACTATGTACAAAATAACAAATTAAACCTGATTAACTTAATTACTTTTCATGCCTTGACAAAATAAAACATCTTTGTTTTCACCCAAGAATAAACATATTAAAGAAATTGAACTTAAAGTCAACAAGACACTGTAACATCATCAAAATGATTGAGTTATGGTTAGCAGATGCAGTTAAATACAGAATAACCTGGTGTGAAAAATGGCACCATCTGCCATCAATAAGCTTCCTAAACTACAACACAAAATATGATATCAGACAGAGTAACTGACTTAAATGTTTGTTTGTCAAAAGACCTCAATAGGGTTTCCTGTGTCTTCCATGTCTTGACTCTGGAGAAGGGATACATTTTCTTGGACAAAAAAAAACATCTAGGCAATATTGCAAAGAACATGTCAAGACTCCCAAAAGCTTGAGGAAAAAATGTGTCCTGGTTCAATGACCCCAAAGTCAAACTTTTCAACCACAATCCAAAAATTAGGTTCAGCACAAGAACAAGACTGTGGATCATTAAAAAAAACACATGGTTGTGGCAGCATCATGCTTACCTGGAACTGGGGTTTGAGTCACATTGGATGGAACCCTGAACAGTTCCAAATCCGTGTTCATTTGGCCTTAAACCTCCAGGTGTTTGCCAGAAAGATGAAGATGAAGAGGAATTTTAGTTTTCAAAATGACAGTGACCCAAAGCAGACATCAAAATCAACGAAAGAATGGCTTCACAGGAGGAACAAAAAAGTTTTGGAATTTCCTAGCTAGAACTACATTTAATTGAAAATCTGTGTGGTGACCTGAAGAGGGCTGTGCACAGGAGACAGATTCTGAGGTCTTTGGGAAGAAAGAGCAGGCAAATATTACCAAGTCAAGGTGTGGCTGCTGTTAGACACTGTCCTGAGAAGACTTAAGGCTGGATTTAAATCAGAAAGTGCTTTAACAAAGTATTAATTTAAGGTTGTGCACACTTATGCAACCAGCTTCTTGCATCTTTTTCTGTTATTATTATTTTTGGCTTTTTACAGTTAAATTGTACAGGATATATGTCACAGTAAAGGTGGAAAAAGGTCTGATCATGGTTTCAGTTTTTTACATCAGAAAAACCTGACATTTTAACAAGGGGTGTTTACTTTTTATATTCACTGTACTTGTATTCATGTAACCTTTATGACTGCTTGGGCTTATTTTTCAGTTCACAGTTTGTAGTCACTTTAAATATTAGTTTATTATCTGGTTTTCCCTCTTCCTGGTTTTTGCTTTTATGAAACTGATATTTAGCTGTTTTGCATTTGGAGCTAAATTTGTTTACTTTTTCAATTAATAAAGGAGATTTGTTTGTTGCTTTCATTACCTGGGTAATTTAACGAAGAATAATTATACAATTCTATAAATGATGACATTTTGTCAGTCATATAGAAGCTGGGATGTTTGGGCACAACATTTTATTGAGAAATAGCATTTTTTTATTGCACCATTATTGCTAAAATCTAATTAACAACAAAATATCAGCAAAACTTCTGTTACTGCTTGAGCTACTGTTAATGTCATAATTTAACAAAAGGGAAAATAATAAGAGAAGGAGTGGTTTAAGTTGGGGAGGTAGTTTTGAGGAAGATGAAGCTTTTTTTCTGCATCTGATTTTAAAAATAAAAAAATATAAGCTATTAGAAAATTAACATGCTAGCGTTTTTGATAGAATGCATGTTGGCCACCATTTTTCATGCCAGAGCTGTGCAATATATAGTGCTTGTGTTGTGAATGACTGTCAATTACAACCGCTCAGTTTTAGCACAGTATCTGTAAAATTGACTGAATTATAGCCATTTTGTTTGTTTTCTAAGTTCATTAGCTGTGGTGGCCATTTTGAATTGGATTTTCTACAAATATTAACCAGTTGCTGATGGACATTTAATGAATATTTCTTGACGTTTTATTCAAATGTGTCCAGTGATTCATGAACTATTCTGCAAGCAGGCTTTACCACAAATAATCAATTTTAAACAAAGATCTTTAGCAATCTGTTCGCACTCAGAATATATGTAGAGGACCAGTCTAAGCTACTACCACACCAAATGTTAGGGCAATATGTGTAAAATTCACTCAGGTATAGTCTGTTTGTTTTTTAACGTCAATTGTTTGTAGACAAAAGATATTTTGGTGAAGACACACGCACACAGACATGGGGAAACAGCGTTTTCATCTACCTTTACTTTTTAGTGGCTGATAAAAATTTAAAAAAAAAAACACCAGACACTGATTTTTAAACTATTCTTTCTTGATTTATAGATAGCTCTAATGTACCTACTTCATCCTGTGTTGAAACCAAATACTGTGCCTTCACTTTTGTGTTTGCATCTACAATTCTTTTCCTTCTGTCATAACGGGGGGAGACCGAGACGAACCCGGAGCGCAGACTCATCTTAAGAAACAAAAACTACTTTATTAAAATGAAACACCAACAAAACAAGAAGCTGGCGTGGCAGCAGAAAAGAAAGGAACTAACATTAACAAAATATCCAAAAACGCTGGCGAAGCGATACAAGGCATGGCAAGAACAACAAACATGAACAAGTATGGCAAACGGAACGAAATGACCCAGTGAGGAGTGATGAACAGACTGAGGGAGAGATGAAGATTGGCTGCAGCTGTGACACAACCAGGAACAGATGAGGTGGGCGTGGCAGGCATGAACTGGAAAACTACTGGGGAGGTGAAAGTGACAAGACATGAACACAAATCCAAAAGACAAACAAAGCAAAACAAGAACTACAAAACCCCAAAACTATGACACCTTCCCCATTTTCCACCCTGTATAAACTTTTTAAAGGAAGAACAGAGGGCTCGTTTAGGATGTGTAATCTTCATGTTTTAATAATGGAGTAGGTCACGTACACACAGGTTCCGCTGGATCCACATTGTCACAAAAAAACTTTTTTATTTAAAACATTTAAAACTACATTTGTATCAAGCTGCACTATTCATTCTTTGCACGTTTACATTATGTATTGTCAACATCTTCTCACTTCAAACATTTTGGAAATCAGCAAGGCTCAGGAATGGATTTCAAAGAGTTCTGATCGACATTTTCATCTCACTGTGATGAGATGAAGATGCCAATCCTAGGGTTATAATCTGTTTTTAAAAGCGTTGCAGACATGGAAGATTTTAAATTGATTTTCAAATGTCAGTATTCGATTTTATTCATGTTAATCTGTGCTGGCACTTTAAGAAGTAAACAGAATAGTTGCTGTGTGGTGCCATTTGTTCCAATAGAGTTACTTTAGATTCCTGTAGTTGAAACATGTTGCAGTAAAGCTGTGTGATTTCACAGATTTTTCTCTTTTATTTGCTGAACCCTGAAGAATATGTCTGTAAGTAATAGCTGAAGTTATCAAAACATGATTGTATTTAGTAATGTGCTGGTGTAGATTCTCAGTCATCCAGAACATAGCAAATCCCCCCAAAATAAAATAAAATAAATGATGTGAAAGAGTGTATTCACAGGAAGGAGAAATGGATGATCAGAGCAGAATTGCACAGGATATTTGTCACAGTAAAAGTGGAAAAAGATCTGATCATGTTGGTGAAGGAAACAGAGGAGATGAGGAGGTGATGGGCAGGTTTGGTTTTAAGGAAAGGAACCAGGAGGATGGAAATGTCTGTAGTCACACCTATTTCTAAAAGAGGGAGGAGCACAGGGTGACCTATAAGAGTGGAGGCAGGAGGACGCAGGTAGACTACATTCTGTTTAGAAGATGTAACCTGAGGGAGATTATGGACTGTAAGGTTGTAGCCAGACAGCATCAGATGGTGGTGTGTAGGAAGAGCATTGTGGTGAAGAAGAGGAAAAGAGAAGAGGACCAAATGGTGGAAGTTGAGGAAGGAAGAATGTAGAAAAAATGTAGAAAATGCAGATTTTCTTGCTTGCTTTGCAGGTTGTTGTGTCATTTTGTTTTTTGCGCTCTCTGTCTGCTGGCGGGAGCGTTTGTTCACCTGTGTGAGGGTGTTTGCACGTGACTCTGCATGTGTCAGCATCGAAGCGTTAAGTATGAACCATATTTTGGTCTGTTTCTTGTTTTGTTTTTTTCAAGTGTGGCACTTCATAATATGGAGGAGCAACCACAGAAATAGCTCTTGATGTGATCTGGCGTTATTTAAATCAAAATGACTACATGCTGTGAAATTCTTGGAGGGGCGGGCGGTCTTGTTGGCGGGCGGTAGCGCCCCCCTGGATAATGGTAGAGGAATCGCTGTTGCTGCCCCCTACAGGTCAGGAGTACAATTTTCTTCTGTTCAAATTGCAAACCTGTCACAGTGGCTGGTGCGTTGTTCAAATTTACACGCCACTTCAAACATTTACCTGCATTTGGCCAGTGGCAGGTGCTAATTTCCACCCCTGAATGTGTAGCCATATTAGTCTGTGTTGGTAATGATGCTCAGCTACAACCGCACCCAATTTTAGCTCAATATCTGTAGAGTCGGCTGAGTTGACGCCATTTTAGTGTTTCCCAAGGACGGTTGGCTGTGGGGGCTATCTTGAATTAATCACTTGTAGCACATTAAATGATTAGATTCTTAGAATTTCATTAAAATCTGGCAGTGATTCACAAGATATTTTGCGAACAGGAAGGCACAGTTGAATGCAATAGTTAATTGGAAAAGTTTTAAAAAGAGATCTTGTGTGATCAGTTAGTGCTCAAGAGATTTGTTAGGAACACTTCTCAGCTACTAACACACTGCAGTATAGGTCAATATCTGCGCAACTGGCCAGGTTACAGCCAATTTTGTGGTTGATAAAGCTGATTTGCTGCAAAGACCATTTTGAATCAAGCTGACTCCAAAATTTAATCATTTATAGATGTACATTCATTGAATAATTTTAAAAAGTTTCATTAAAACCTGTGCAATGGTTTATGATTTATTTTGCTAATCCTACAAACTAGCAGGTGGGCAAAACCATTACTGGACCAAACCATTACTACATTGTGAACCCTAAAACTTCATCCTAAAAGGTTGAATTATCACAACTCAAGTTGTCTCACAAACACATCATGCTAGAAAATGTAAAAGAAGAAGCATCTCAAAAGAGGTAGGACTCCACAAATCAAAAATAAGACCGATTAAAATTCAAGAATACACTAAAAAAAAATGAATGCTGCAGTCAGCGGTATCACAAGAAAAGCAGGCGTAACTTCTGAACAACTCTTAGTTTCCACCAACAGGAGAACACAGGGATAAAACTGTGAATAGAAAGACTAAATACAGTTTCATGTGGGATGGACCTGATAAAAATAGATGTGTGGAAACCCAATGGAGTTTCAGGCACTACTGTCGTGTTTTCAGTTGAATAAAACCTTAAACTGGATTTGCATGTTCATTTAAGTGTGACTGGTGTCACATGTGTGAGGTTGTAATGCCAGCCTTGCCAGCATAAGACACTCATTAGTTTAGATAAACTTCCTTTTCTTCTCATTCTGTGCAGATACATGACTGTCTGACTTGTTTAACAAGCTGGATAACTTGTCATTGATTGCCAGTGCCCTGTTAATGATGCCCTTGTTACTATTATGTTCAATCTTTTCTCATCACTCAGCTCCGAAATAAAACATGCAAATTATACACCGTAACACGCAGCTCGATTAGGAATAGAGTACTATTACGTCGCACAGCATAGACAAAATTAAAATGAAAAAATTATTGTGGAGATCAGTAGGATTTTGGCAAAAGACATGAAAAACTCAGCACTCTTTGGAGCGCTGTAGTTCAGACATACATCACAGCAGAAACATCAAAGTTTAAATGGGTCACATAAAGTTGACCTTTACATGATTGAACTGGCATTTTGATCATTTTTATGGATTTTACACATCCACAGTTTAGGTTTTTTGATTTTTACAGATCTTTCTACAGAATGTTTAGCTGAGGATGTCTTGATGACTTTTGAGCTGTCTAAAAATTTCAAATTTTTTGCAAATCTTCTGTGCCCACAACTGCTTTTGGTACATTTACAAATTATACATCAGTGTGTCTCGCACAGCTATAGGACTTGTGGTTTTCTCTTGAAACCCCTCAAACTGCAGAGAGTTCACACCAAAGCTTTCACAGATTCAGTTGTGTTTTAGCTCAAAATAATCTTCTCAAAACTGGAAGTGAAGGGTCTTTTTAACTTGTCATATCTCCAACACTGTAGGAGGTTCGAGAAGATGACTGTAAAAACACTGTAGACACATAAAAAATTCACACGTGGGATAATCAGTCTTCTGCCGCTCATGGTAGGAAAATTTTTAAGATCTGACTTGCAGTTTTCACACAGTGACTGAGAGTTATTTTTAGTCGGCATTTCTGTCTGTCTCTCATTAACTTGGCAGTCAGGGAGTGACAGACACACGTGTGTGCTTACCATGGTGACCATGACTGGCACCATTCAAAATGGCTTCAAAAATTAACTAGCTTACTGAACTGTTTTCCATAAAGGTAGATGAAGCAAACCTTTCCAGGAAACACAATAAAATCTAATATTTTGCAGTTCAGTCACTGGCACTAAATCAACTCTGTAAAGGGTTTCAGAAATACAGTCAGCTGAATTTGAAAGTCAAGGTTCAAGGAAGGATTTATTGACTGACTGAAGAGGAGACGATTACTCACTTGCTCTGCAATTTTTCTCAGTATTAGTGCTCCATCCACAGAAACATGTAGTAGAGTGAACGAGCTATGCAATCTTTGCTATCTGCAACATGTGTTTATATTTCTGAGGAAGTATTTATTGAGCTTCTGCTCACAGTATCCACCATGTCAAATAAAATTCCTGCTTTCTTGCCAGATTCCTACACTGAGAAGTATAAAATGATTTTCCAGTCCTCTGAAATGAAAAGCAACAATAAATGAACAAGACTGTGTCCAAACATTTGCTCACATGGAAATCCTGATCCACATTTATGATGTCTGCAGCCTCTTGTCTCAACAGAACTTTTGCACAGCTCAGAAATGCTTCTGTGTAATGAAGCAGAAAGTTTAATAAGGACTTTACAAGGCAGAGATCTGACTCTTTCTCTCCCTCATGCTGTCTCTCCCACTCATGCATACCTGCACACACCATTTAATTTGAATCCCACCTAGGCTGAGCAGTCAAGGCAGAGGGGAGAAGGAGAGGCAGGGACATGTAATGAATATTGGAATAGATATTAACTGTCACAATGGGACGTCCACTTTAACTTTTTCATTTTCTCTCCTGTCTTTCCTCAGAGGTCACTCAGCCCTTCGCTTTCCTACCGAGTGGTAGCTGCTCACATGACTCTGACACCACCATCCTTACACTCGCAGTCTGACTCATAGGAATTGTGCAGACATGCAAGAAAAAGCTAAAAAAATATGCAATGCGATGGAGGGAAGATGGAAAATGAGGAAGTAAAGGAATCTGACACACTGCAGATAGAAAGGTTTTAAACATGTAAGATTTAGTCACATTGAAAAAACTGAGTTACATTAAATTAAAATATTTGACATGTTAATAGAAAGACAAATTTTAAGTAGTTAATACTTTATTTAAATTGGTACTTAAAAGTCAAAATGCCATACAACTAAAACAAGAACGTGTCATTAGCGTATTATACCAAGTCAGTACTTAAACTTATCATGGCAAAGATATTTAACAGAAATAAGTTCCTAAATACATTCTTCTTTGAGTTGATGACGCTGAAATTTTTGATGTATTCAGTTTCACCAAAATGTCTGAGTTGTAAGAACTTAAGATGGTTTACAGTGCATGTTGTAAAAATGCACATACTTTAATCCTCTTTTGTTTTCTGTTCCCCTGAATAGATTGCCAATATGAAATCTGTTGACAGTGTATTTTTCTGATTACCAACATAGATTTAACTTTCTTTGCAATATCACATTGTGTAAATACTACAAATAACAAATAAATCTATTCACCTGTGAAACACTGTGACTCAGGAAATCAAAGTGATTGGTATCTCAGTACGTGTGCAAAAACTCCAAGTGTTCTTGAATATTATTTAATCTTGTTATTGTATGAGATTCTAAATGCATTATTCCTCTGAGTAACCATTTGCACATTGAGCACTCTTGGCAGGAAGCTGCCACACAGAATGGGAGTTTGAGGAGAAAAAAACCCAGTGAAGATTGTAAAAACAGCAGGGACACTTGTGATCTCTTACTGAGAGAACCTGTAGGAAAGATCAGTGAAGGTGGAGGAGGAGAAATGAAGAAATGCAGAGGTGGAGGGAGATGGGGTAGGGGGTTCTCTAAGCTCAGTGAAGCGTTGATGTGCCCATGTCCAGCTGAGAGCAAAGAGATAAAGAGCCTATCTGCTGTACGAGAGGGGTGCTGCAGTGAGACCCTCGTAGGAGAAACAAACGGGACAGAAAGCTGGCTGAAGTGAAGAGGGAACAGCAGAGTCCTGATGTGAAGATAAAAACCAGCAGGAGCAGGAAACAGGATCAAAACAAGACTGTTGGGATCATAATTGCCACAATCATCTTTGTTCTTTTGTTGCAGGTTTGTGTTTGTAGGAGACTATCAGAAGTCAATGGAAACTGTAGCAGACAAGATTTGTTTTATAAACTTTCACCTGTCACACTGCACAACTTAAATCCCTCTCTCCAAGCCTATCCATTCACCATTCTCATTTGTTACATGGCTACATTGGCAAGACACTGGGTCAAGTAATTTATGACAACACAGAACTATGAACTGTGTTGGTAAACTGTGTTAGGTTTTTCTGAACCTAACAAAGTGGTGTTGGTGCCTAAACCTAACTTAGTACTTGTGGTGCCTAAATTTAAGATGTCTTATTGCATTTCTGGGCTTGCACAATAGTGGGGAGGATCTTCAAGAACCACAAGATTTCATTTGATTATGATTCAGAGGACTGCAATGTGATTATAAAATGATTATCAATGTGTTCTGATTATCTGTGGTTATCAGGTTTGTGAATAAACACCAGAAGGCAGCTGATAAGCTTATGTTTATCCAAAATGTTGTGAAACTGAAATACAGAGACAGAAATGATAAATGAAATAAACGCTGATTTATATATTTTCATGTCTAATAAAAAGTGCACATGAACAGATGTTAAAATCCCCTAATAATTACAGATTGTTGACCAACAATTACCACAACATTGGAAGCACTATAGAGAAGTGTTCAAATTCAACATTCAGCTAATGCTCTGAGCAGTTTTACTGTGATGTTGAGGAAATGTAATGAAGAAAAATGGAAACAGAACAGTTAGGACCTCCATGAACAAGTCAGAACTTCAAACTAGTTTTCTCCAAAGGAGGGAAATTATATATTGGAGGTTTTTTGTGAAGAAATCCTGGTTTGTTGATCCTGCAGTAACTGTTGTTGGCAGCCATGGACCACCCACCAGAAAACATGGAGAACCAAGATCCAAATGGACCTTTCTGTTTTTCTTTAGTTTAATGAACTTTGGGGACTTCAGGCAGCAGTCAGCTGTCCCATCAGTGAGGAGAGCGAAGTTTAATGTGGTTAACTGGCAGCCTTCACCTGGTGGCAGAGCTGGTTGCTTGTTTATGAAGCAGTAAAATGTTTGATTGTAACTAAGTGCAGCAGTAGTTAACAGTCAGTAAAAGCTGTAGAGCACAGGCTGCTGCCCACCATCATCTGTCTCATATCTGTTTATCTAAAGATCTAATAATAACTCTGCTGATCGTCCTCTGACGCTGTACTTTTAAAGCGAGGGTAAAGGGTAGGCGTTTTTATTTATTTTATTATTAATATTTGCATTAACATGGGTCAAAGAGCATAAAATTCTAAATAAAAAATCAGACGCAAAAAAACAAAAATAAGGCAGACAGGAGCAGGACTCAAACTGTCCCACAGGAAGAATAAAACTCCAGACAAACTGAAAACATCAACCAGGGGTGGAAATTAAAAATTTTGTCCACCAGCCACAGTGGCTGGTGGACAAATCTTTTTTACCAGCCACTCAAATATTTTACC